>NC_029792.2:106676701-106683655 GCF_000816755.2 Arachis ipaensis | reverse complement strand
ATTTTTATTTTTTAAATTTTTATTAATTACTTTCTAAATTACGAACTTTTTAATATCCTATTTTTAATTTTAATATTGTATAAAATTATATTTGAAACTCTCACTTATTTTCGTATTTGTAAAAATAACCCTAAACTTTTATAAAATATCCAGTTTTATCCCCGTACTTTATTTATTATCCAAAATATCCGAAAACTTATATAATTACAAATTGTACCTCGATTTTTATTTTTTAAATTTTTATTAATTACTTTCTAAATTACGAACTTTTTAATATCCTATTTTTAATTTTAATATTGTATAAAATTATATTTGAAACTCTCACTTATTTTCGTATTTGTAAAAATAACCCTAAACTTTTATAAAATATCCAGTTTTATCCCCGTACTTTATTTATTATCCAAAATATCCGAAAACTTATATAATTACAAATTGTACCTCGATTTTTATATACAAATACAATGTTACCCTTCAAAAATAAAGTTTGAATACTAATCTTCCTCTTATGCCAAAACCGAAATCCTTAGCCCTTTCCTCTCAAAATATTACTTGTGCTTTAATCTGTTCTTAAGTTTTTCGGTTACCGATTCTTCGTAACTTTTAATTTAATCTCTCGGCCATCACACCCCACCAATTTATAATTTATTCTCAACGATATTCCAGCCCCAAAAATCACCAAAACAATTCAATCCTTACGGGTTTCATCACAGCCAAGCTATGAATTTCACAAATTCATCAATATATCACATAAATTCAACATAAACTCAATCAAACTCAAACAATAATCAACATTCACTTATCAAATTCACATTTAATTATTATAAAGTTATCAAACCCTACTTCCGTACGAAATCAAAACAATGGAAATTTCGAAAAAGCTTTCTGACCAAGCCATTAAAGAAAAAACCTCAAAAATCGCTTGTACCTCCTAGAACTCTAATTGGCTGAATTCAAGAAAAAAAAAACTACGTCATCGTCAGTTTCTACCGAACAAAAGTGACACCAACACGTAAAGAAAAAATACAAATACTTTTATTGAATTAAATTTTTTATTGGAGTTATATATTACAAAAAATCGAAGATTGAAGATCACGATTCCATGGAGACATTTCTTTTCTCTCTCACGGGATTTGTCTCTCATTTTGCTGATGGTTTCGGTGGTTCATGAAGGAAGATAAGATGTTGATAATAATGATTAATATAGGAAGTGAATTGGTGTCATATGTATATATATTTACCTAAATTCAAGCCACGTTGGCTTGCTTTCATTGCTACTTCCCAAATGGCCTTTGGCTAGATGATGATGATGATGAATTTAATTTTTATTTTATTAAATTATTTTTTGGTATAAATCACTCGTATAACTCTCCTTACTTCTCTCTAATCTTTTTCCTCCTCTATTTATTTCTCATGAACATGGATGCAAGCTAACTATTTTTAGAAATCTATGGCTAATACGCAAAATACAACAATAAAAAATGCTACACTACATGCCACAATGCCACATCCAATAAACAACATAACCTCCACAACAAAAATAAATCAAAAACAAGTATAATAAAACAGATCTATGTGCCAACAGGGAATGCAACATACCAATACCAATATCCCTAATCATCAAGACCCAACTTTAAGCATTAGTATTTTTGATATGGTTGATTACGTTTTTTTATTCAAGTAAACGGTAGCAACTCTTTATAAAAAACAAAAATGCATAGTCCTAAAATAAAAAAAAGACCCACAACTTGAGAAATGAAAAACCGAGTGATATAGAAATTCAGCTAGGATCTATTGTCAATTTAGTTAAAAGAAGGAAAAAAAACATATTTATTCATTTTAGTTCTCAAAAAATTTTAGATCAGACACTTTCTTTTTCAATTAAAATTAATTATTTGATTAGTCTTTAACAATTAATTCTATCGGTCACTTAAGTTCTTTGCTCCGTCAACTTTAATAGAAGACAAAATAGTCCTTGAAAATTCTAACAGAGGTCCATGATCTCCTCTGTTCGGAAACGACATTGTTCTCCCCTAATTTCCATCATATCTCGCATAATACTAACAGTTTAACACTGTAACTTCAAGTTACACAATGTACACTTTACAACTTTAATATTCACAATAAGAAAAGTCCTCAACTTGTTCTCAACCAATTCATACTCAGGAAACTAATGAGTATGTGTGTGTTTGGATTACAGTTTACAAACGAGAGTTTGCATAAAATTGATTTTGCAAACTTGATTTTGGTAAAAAGTAAGTTTATGTTGAAGTGATTTATGTTTGGTAATTTTTGTATCAAAATGGACTATAGTAAAATAAATGTTGTTTGACTTATACTATTCAAAATCACTTTTTGATAAAAAATTACTAAAATGGACATCAACTTAAATAATTTTTTTATATTATCCTATCATTTTAATTTAGATATTTAAATAGATCTTATTAGTTAATTTTATAATAAAATTAATATTTACTTACTAAAATAAAAATAACATAAAAAAATAGACAAAATATATTTTTAAATAAAAATAAAAAATATAAATTATATATATATATAAAAGAATATTTAATCAAATATGTTACATTTTTCTAAGTATTAACGTGAGAATATTACTTTTAGTATTTTTTTACATCGTACTCTTATTCTAGTACTCTTAATAATCTTATTCTTAATATTAATTTGGAATCCAATGCTTATGATTTTATTATTATTTATGATTAATTTTTTATTTAATTTATCTTTTTTAATGGAATCATAATCTATATTATAAAAAATTACATTAAAACATAGTATACGAGAATTACAATTATAAAAGAGAGTACTAAAAATAATAAAAAAATTAAATATTTACTTTGTAGTGATTGAAACAAATCTGAAAGTTCTTGATGATGTTTTTTATATAATATATTTTTAGTATTTTTAGTACTCTTTTTTAATATGCTATAATTTTTTACTATTATTATTTACAGTTAATTTTTTATTTAATTTACTTTACCTAATAGAATCAATCAATCAATCATATTATAAAAAGATAATAACAAACATAATACACAAAAATCACAATTATAAAAGTGTATAATGTTAAACAAACAATTGACAAAAAAATAAAAACAATAAATAATAAAAAAATAAAACTCATATAAATAGAAATAACATGAATTTTATAAATAATACAATAACATACATAAAGGACAAAATTCGTAAAAGGTAAATAAATGGTTAGTATCTATGGTTAAAAGTCCGTTAAGAAAACACAAAAAGTTAAAAATAGTTGCTTCTTGTAAACGTGGTTTTGGTAGCAAAATCACTTCTGCGTTCATGAGAAAAAAATTTGCTAGACCAAAAATTGAAACTTTCAAGAAGTCTAAACGTGTTTCTTCCCTTCCAACGAGTTTCCCAAACACACCCATAATGTCTCTCAAGTACTTTTCGTCGTTGCCATCTCCTTCCTCCTCTGCCCTATCATCTCCATAACCACATTGTCCACCACTCTGATCGTTTTCTTTAGCTTATTCTCTAAACTAATGTTTAGGAATTGCTTCAGTTTACATATGAGCAGCAATGGGTTGTACTGATAGCTTGGGTGTGAGGTCGAGACTGTTTGCTAACTTGGACTCTGAAAAAAAAAGGAATAAAGAACTCGAGGTCCATTCTAAATGAGAATTTACATATGATGTCGAAAGAGAATCTTCTCATGATGTCCTAATGTCTAACAATCTTTATTGCTTACCGAAAAGTGGAGAAAGGTGTGACTTTGGGGTAGTTGTGCAACTTGATTTTGATAATGTGGTGGACGTTATCGGGGTTGGAGGTGATATTGTTATTGAGGACGTAGAAGTGGATGCTTTTAGTTGGTGAATTGCAGAGGAGGTGAGTGGTACCAGCCACAGAGATTTAGGAAGTTTGTAGTCCATGATATATTGAGGTAGGTACGACACGCGTGGTAGTTACACCATGACTTGATCTTGGAACTGAAGAGGAGGAAGAAAAAGATGAAAAAGAAGACTATAAAGGTGAAGAAGGAGAGTATGAATGTTAGAGTTGTGCGAAATACAATAAAAATTGGGAAAGAACAGTGTTGTTTTCGAACAAAATGATCATTTTGTTCCCTGTTAGAGTTGTCAGGGATCATTTGGTCTCCTATTAGAATTGTCAAGGACCATTTTATCTTCCGTTAGAGTTGACGGAGCCAAAAATCTAAGTGACTGATGGAATTAATTGTTAAGGACCAATCGAATAATTAATTTTAGTTAAAGAATAAAGTGTCTGATCCAAAATTCTTTGATGACTAAAATAAATAAATACTCAAAAAATAAGAAAAACCAATAGCTTTGGTCAAATTTGTCAGAGTTGATGAGTTTAAAAAAGAAAAAGCAGAGAAAAACGAAGTCGTGAGAGAGACAAGATTTGCCTGAGGCAGTGGGGGTTAACTTTAACTCAAATTTTTGTGAGGACAGGATTTAATTACAAAATTCATATTGTATTACATGGTTGGATATATGTAATACGCGATCATATTAGACTAATTAAAGTTTGTTTAGGGAAAAAGTATAAGGAGTCAACGGAGTATTTGTATAATGTGTATAATGGGGTTTAGGGATGTTTGATTCAGTAGAATATCAGATGTTTATTATCTCTGGTATCCGGATGGTTATTCTGGATAGTATGGGTACATTGTGTTTGAAAAATTAATAGTATTTTATCTTGAATGCTCATTTTGTAACTTATATTGGGCCAAATAAATAGTTCATTGTATACATTGTACAAATACTCCAATGGCTCCGTAGGCGAATTCTTGTTTGGGTGTTATGAAGAGGAAATTTTTAGTGAAGTACCAACCCGATCTCTGTCCATTTTCAAGAATGACAACACGACCCCTCAAAATAAAATCGATCTACTTCGGTCTCTGTCCCCTGATTCTGTCACACAACGCGGTCTTTGTGGGTATTTTTCCGTCAACTCTGAACGGAAAATGCTGACGTGTTAGGTTCTGAAATGGACATGGTCTAATTGTCTCTAAATTTAAATTGGCTAGGAGTTTATTTGTCCTTATAATTTTTTAAACAATATTTTTTTAGATTATTTTTTATTTATTTTATTAAAATTTTAAGTATATTAAAATTCAATTAAAGAGATAAAAAATAGAATTATTTCAATTAGTATTTAATTATTTCATTAAAGGTTATATATTTTAATTATTTCATTTAGTATTAGTAGCTTGCTCATAGTGTATTTTAGTACAAAGATATTAAATAGAGTTATTAATTTAGTTTAAAGAGATAAAAAATTAAATTTGTTATTACTCAAAAATATTATTTTACTATATATCAAGTAATGTGTTCATTAGTTTTTATTTTATTGTGAAAAATTATCTAGATCATAATACTAATAGTATATCATAGGATTATTATTATTAATGTATTAACTGAATTTTAATATTTATTATTTATATATTTAAAAATTATATTTGAGAATGATTTATTTAGTTTGATAATAAATGATATTTTTAAATTTGAATAATTTATTAATTAGTTTGTACTTATTATACCATATATTTAATAATTTATTGGAAAAAGAATATTAATATAATAAATAAAAAAATAATCTAAAAAAATATTGTTTAAAAAATTATAAGGACAAATAAACCCCTAACCAATTTAAATTTAGAGACAATTAGACCCCTGTCTATTTCTGAACCTGACCGTCAGCATTTTCTGTTCAGAGTTGACAGAAAAATGCCCACAGGGACCGTGTTGTGTGACAATTAAAGGACAGGAATCGAAGTGGATTGATTTTATTTTAAGGAGTTGCATTGTCATTCTTGGAAATGGATAGGGCCGGGTTGGTACTTCACTCAAATTTTGATAGTTTTCATCGAGAAAAAGTTTTTTTTTTTTTTGGTCAAGCATCAAGAAAAAATTCAACAGTGTGTGGAAGAAGTGTCAATATCACTAATTCAATATGGGTCAATAAAGTGGCCATGCTTTTTATGTCCAAACAAGTGTTCAATGAGGCAATGAGCCCTTCCACAACCGATGGGACTCTACGGTGGCGGGTACCTCTCCCTTTCCGAACCCGTTTTCAAATTAAAAAAAAAATGTTTTCTGTTTTTTCCTTTTTCTATTTTCATAACAAAATTTTATTTATTGATTTTTTTAGAGATGGACGAAAGATGTGAATATTATAACTCATAAAATCTTAAAAAAATATATAAAAGAAACACAAAATAATAAAAATAGCATAATATAATATAATTTAAAAGATAAAAAGTTTATTGATTCTTATTCATTAAAAAAATAAAATTAAAATATAATATAAAAATTTATCTATATCATTTTAAAATAAATTTAAAATCATAAAATTATTTATGTATTATCTATTATATTTCAATGATAATATTGCCTAAATCTCATTACCAAAACTAATAATAGCTATATTGGGGGGAGGGTGATTGTCTCAGTCTCAAAGATATTTGATGAATTTTCGTTTTAATCCCCGTGACAGATAATCCCTGCATGTATTTGTGTTTTTATCATTCCCTATCCACAACTATTTATACATTTTTTCATGATAGCATAAAATTTTCCAATAAGACTGCAACATATAAAGGGGCCCCCTACAACACCTGCTTTGATGCTCACTTAGCACTGCAGGTCACCCACAAGGTTACAAGCATAGCACTGAACTGCTGGTACCCTTTGTCTTATGTGGGACCAGTTTTCAGCTTTGTGTTCTGATCAAGGAATCTCAGGAACTTTGCCACAACATTGCCAAATCAAACCCACCTTCGATCACATTTCATCTCTATATATACCCAATTTGAAACTTCAACAACATATTATGGGAGCCAATGCCCGATGGTGTGTTCGGAAAAATAATGTAAACTTATTTCAATGGTATCGTTTATATATTCGATTAGTTCTTTTAGGTAAATGGATTATTTAAAAACTACTG
>NC_029792.2:106670196-106676084 GCF_000816755.2 Arachis ipaensis | reverse complement strand
ATAATTATAAATACTATATAAATAAAATTATAAATACTATGTTAAATAAGATATCTTAAGCTCTTCTCTTCCTAGCATTACCCTTTACCAATTGGTCTATACAAATTTTGAAACTTGAACAAGGTATTTATGATAATCATACAAAATTTATAGGACTATAACATTGTATTCATCCAAATGCTGATTGGTGAATGCATGCAGAGCAGCAAAATCGCAGTGAATAATTTATAATTTTCATGTGTTTTTGTTGAAGAGCTGCAAGCACATGCTGTTAAAACGAAATCATTCAAAATCATTTAAGAAGGTACCATTATTACACACGGCAGGTTCACTGCTTTCAAACTTAACCAATTATAGATGATGCTGGCAGAAAAAAATTGACAAGTAGAAACTCCAAAATCTGAGTAGGCCCTAATGTTGTTTGACTTGTTTTAATTGTATGAGGATTTTAAAGCTAATCACATGTCCTTGTTCATAGGAGGAAGGTTTTAAATAGAGCCCAAATCATACCCCATGAATAAAATTAAAAGTTTTCATTCTAAATTGCATTTAAGGGTGTGTTTATTTCATTCTTTTTTATATGTACAAATATCTACATTTTTTATAATTTTATAAAATAATCAAAATTTTGATGAAACTAGTTTAAGAATTTCTTTAAAAAAAAGCGATATTTATACTATTCTTTTTATACATCTCTTTTATACACATTTTTAATAAAGAAAAAGACAATTTTTCACATGGATGTAAACATTAAAGTTTGTTTTTTTTTTTCCTCAAAAAATAAAATGCGTAACTAAAAAATTGTGCAACTATCATTTTTTTTAGCTAAAATGGATTGTTCAGTAACCTTAAGCCTAGTCAATTTGATTCTAGATTCTAATCCAAAACATTGAAAGACAATGAGGATTTTATATTTTGCTGCAAGGGACACATCTAATTGAATATAACAAATATATAGAGAGCAATTGCAGTGCACTACTATGATTCTAAAATATAAAGGGTATTATTTGCTAATAAAGTTTGGGTTAATTGGGTGGATTTTTCTAATAAAAAGTTAGGCAATGTTTGAGTATGTGCTCTGAAAAATTGGCAGTATTCACTGAAGTGAAGATTACAACTCAGCATAACAATGTGGCAGAAGAAAAATATGACGCCAAAACTTTAAACAATGTTATACATTGGCAATTGAAGTGGTCCTGTGTAACTTTCTATTGCTAGTAGTATGTACTAACATGAACCAGCTTTAGTGTATATTAATTAAGTGAAACACTTTACTCATAAAGGCAACAAAACAAGTTGTACTGTACATGTCAGCTTTGTGTTAAGTTTTCATCAAAATATTCACAACATTTCATACCAACATCAATAATTCAAGTTCATAATGTGTTTCTTCTAGTGATTATCTTAAGTGGGTGTTAAGATAAAATGGTAAGAATATAAAATTATATAATTTATACAAATCTCATTATGTAGGAGTAGTACAAAGAATTACATAGAGGAGGAGATGTATCCTATACAATCTCTTTTTAAGAAATTAAAACAAAATCAAAGAATGATATGTGTTGTGTATTATTAAGTTAACATGACCTGTCATATTGATTATGACCGAAAAAATTTTACATACATCCCACACTCATTTAATGCTTACTCAAAAAACAATCACAATTACTCATTTTTCATTTATAATAACAAAAATGAGTTATTGTAATTGTTAGAAGATGTATTAAATATGTTTCAAGAAGATGTAAAAAATTTTCGACCATAATAATAATCTGCTTTGCCTCACATACAAATTTAGCATATTTAAGGATAATGTGAATACACCTGCAAGTAGAGGTGTGCTTGAAAATGGCACATAGTATTCAAAACAAGTGTTTGTTTTGAATACTATAGCAGTTTCCTCGGCGACATATAGTTAGTGAAATGCTTTCCATTCCTGAAGGTCTTATATTGAAAAATCATTCCAAGATAAGATTTTAGTGTAAAATTTTCAGGAATTCGAAAACATTCTGCTAACCCACTTCTTCAGTGTTATAAACCTTGAACCGGACCGGACTGGACCGGACCGCCGATCTAATCGGTTTCACTTTCCTTGTTGATAGGATAGGCTCTTTGGTGCTAATGGGAGTCATTATTGCACATACACTCTGGGATAGGGTACTTGGTTACATCCCTACCAGCTTTTATAGTCCTCAGTTCTGGTTGCCCTAATGAATCTTGGTGCAATTCCTTCATGATTCTATTGAACTCTTCTTCAGAGAGGGAAGAATTAAGAAAATATGGTAACATGTGTCTTTTGTTTGGTGTTATGTATTTCTTGTGTCCTGCATATGCTCGGTGACCCTGGTAATAATAACATGCAAAGTTTCATAAATTAGCAATAATCACTAAAGGAGTTTTATTTTGATGTACCCACACACAAATCATTTTACAGAGTCATTCAATCACGTTTGTCTGTATAGATGATCATTCAAGCATTGATTGTTGAAAGTAGTTATTCTTACTGACATGGTAATACATAATTAGATGCACATGTAATACCGTCAGTACATCAAAACTAATAGAATTTATTCAAGAATTTACTAAAAATAGTGTTCATGTTTCCTAGAGAGAAATTTATTTCAAATTGTGAGATGTATTTTTCCTGATTTCAAGTTCTAGAAAAAATGTAACAATTTCAAAGCCTAGCTTGATAAGCATACCTGAATTGCGTGCCCCATATTTCCTCCATGAGAAGGCATGAAAACATCACTCTTCTCAGAAACTATGTAATCAATTGCAGCCATGAGAGAAGCTTTGTTTGCAAATGGTTCTAGTTCTGCCGGATTAGCAAGATCTTCCTTGTTGTAAAAATGAGGAAACTCTTGGATTAATGGAAGCAATGCTTCTTTTCCACCCAATGGTTCTCCTCCAGCCCAATAAATTCTAGCATTTCTTGGAGCTCCTAGACCCTTCAGCAGCCTAAAAATCAAAATGAAAATATGCAGTAGAAAATCAGTTTCATTACTCAAGTTATAATTTCTCGGTACATGTATACTAAAAATCAGTCACCATGTATTTATATACATATGTTGATTTAGTAGTTAATTTTTAGTGCACACGTAACATGACTAACAAATATGACTTTACAGACTCAAATAATTTCAAAACTAAATTGATACTTTAAATTTCAAGGGACTAAAACGAAATAATACCTTAAAATTTCATATACTGAATTGAATTTTTAGTTAGTACTATCATCCAACTATGTACCTGGTAACTTCCATGGCATTCAAGGGACAAAGGCCAGCCATCTTCCTTTCATGGTAAGTCATGTTTGATTTCGCAGTCAAGAGCTCCGGATGCTGTATCCTCTCGTTGTTTACAATTTCATCAAACTCAGGAGCCAATCCAGGAAGGCAACCAGTCCTCACCCAGACATCCTTTTCCATCCGGAGATGAAGAGCAAGGTATGGCCCCTTGCTCGCCATTCGCTCTGCGATCCTCTCGCCGAGCTCCTCAACTGGCTTTGCAAACCTCAATGCATGAAAAGCAACCTGGAAAATTTTATCAAAATCTGCTTCAGGTGGTACCATGATTACATGAATGCAATTTTATTTCTTCTTTTAAAATAAGTTTTACTCTTCCATATTCAGAAATTTAGAAAAGAAAAGATAAGATTTTACTATACCTTGCACCTAAGTTTCTGAAGATCTGGAGGAAGATCCTTGGCAAGTCTTGAATCCAAGCCACGTAAAAGCAGAACACCTTCTCTGGTCAGCTGAATATATTACAAGAATATATTTATTCAGTACAGCAAAATAATAAATAAATGATAAAGTATGATTTTTATCAGTAATTTTTTTTTTAAAATACGCCTAATATTTAATTTTATTCAATGTCTCTAACGTGTTCAATTTATGTCAAAATTATGCCTGAACATTAACTCCATCTAAAACGTTTGTGTCAAAAATTAAAAATATCCGAAAATAATTTTAAAATAAATTGAAAATATTAAGGACAAAATTAAATAAAATATAAACGTTAAAGTTAAAATTAAACAAAATTAAACATTAGTGATATTTAAAAAAAATATCGTAAATGTTAGTAAAAAAAAATTACTATACCCATACACACTTATTCTTTCTTAGAAAGATAAAGCTTTGGTCAGTTAACTTCAAAACCAATAGCAGCTTATTCATTAAAAAATTAATAATAATAAATTAAAGGCAAATTGGTAGGGAAGGAACAACTAAGGGGTGTAATTGCAATTTGGCACTGTAATGATATAAATTAACAGGCGTATGGTGTGGTAAATAAAATGAAAAGTGATAGGAAGAGAGCAAAAGAGTGTTACCTTTCTGTGATATCTGGCACGGATCCAAGTGGGAGTAACATGAGGCGGAGGGCTTCCTTCCACCGGCCTGGTCATCAAATGTGTCGACGGCAGCGCCGAAACCACTCTCACGTCGTCGGAGAGCACGCTCTTGAAGTGCTCCAAATCAAATATATCACCGAATTCACTGCGCATCAATGGTCAAAATAAATGCTATAACAGGGAACAGTATTTAATCAATAATTGATTCCTATGTAGATACCTTTCATCACCCCAAATGACATTAACTTGCAAAATGGGAACAACCAAAGCAGCACCCAGAATCCTAGCAATAACAACAGCATCAACAATCTGGTTCCTCTGTTGATTCATTCCACCAGAAACCACCACCATAAGATACTTTCTTCTGTTCTTCATAATCCCTTCACTCGCTCTTCTATAATCTCTTGAGAAACTCAAACATGGCTTGTATCCCAACCCATCCGGTTGCTTCCAAAACTCACCACCATCACCATCACCATCACCAATAGGCACTTGCGCTTGTGCTTGTTCTTCTTCTCGTCTCTGCAGGATAACACCAAAGTTTGAGTTTGGATGAAGACTCTGGAGTGAGAGGTGTGATTTTTGTGATGATGTTGTTGTTGTTAAGGGACATGGGTATGTTGAAAATGGGGTGAAGCCAAACTTGAACATGCTAATGAGACTAATAAGGAAGAGAGTGAGAAACAATAGCCTTGGTCTTCTGCAGAATGTTGAACCTATGCTGAAGAAAGAGAAGAAGAAGAGGAAGAATCTGTTGTTGTTGTTGTTTCTTGAGGATTTCTTGGGGGAATCAATAAGGGATTGCAACGAAGAAGATGATATTGAGTTTATAATCTGAGAAGGAACTGAGATGTAACACAACTTCTTCGCATTGTTCTTTGACTTTGCCATTGAAGAAGCAGAATATGAAAACAGAGGCTTTGTTCTCTCTTAAAAGAAGCTACTTTTCTTTGTTTCTGTTCATCTTGTTTATGAAAGAGGGTAATTCAGACTTTTTCCTACTTAACAAAAAAAAAGAAAAAAGGGAATGTTAGAGAGACGGGGAGTACGGTCGGCGGGAAGACAATTGAGTGTGTGGGGATGCGTAATGACGAAGGAGGAAAGGCAAAATTGTGGGATGTGAGTTTGGACAACATTTTATACTTCTTTTTAGACCCTTGGTTTGAACTTCAAAGAGGCTTGGTTAGTTTTCATTATTCTTTTTTTAATTATAAAGTGGGGTGGGTTAGTTAATAGTTAGTTCATTAGGCAGTATTTGCACTCATGATTATGAAAGATTGAAAGTGTGGTTCCACCCTTCCTTCCTATTCTTAGCCTTTTTTATTTTAAATAACAAAAAATCAACTACGATATCTGTATATTAAAAATTAATTACCAAATTAGTTATTAGTATAAAATATATATAAAAAATTAAAATATATACTAAAAATAAATTAAACTATATATATACAAAATTAATTAATTTTAGTAACTAATTTTAATATATAAATAATATCTCATGAATAAAATAGCAAATCGTAAAATAGTAAAC
>NC_029792.2:106668636-106670048 GCF_000816755.2 Arachis ipaensis | reverse complement strand
ATTTTAAGTGAATATTAATATTTAAAGTATATTATAGTATTATAGAGGTGTAAAAAATACAGAATACAACAAAATTTTTTATTTTGATATTGGAAGGGGCAATGGTGTTTTTTTGAAATATGAACTATTGGCCTGTTATTCTTTGTGAAATTATTTAATTAGAGAAGTAGAAATTAGATCGTCGGATTTGTTAGAGGTTCAAAAATAGAATTGTCCGATTTATGTTAAAAAAGTTTAAAAAATTGAGGTACAAAAATCAAACCCCCTTCCACAATTTTAAAAAATATCAAAAATGATAATATTAAGGTATATCATTACTTTTATTTCCATGCCCAAAAAAAATGAGAATACAACATGTAGAGGATGTGTTGTACAGCTTGACACGTGTCTAATATACATCCTAAAATGTGATCTCTAATTTTTCAATATTTTCTCTCTCGTATTTTTTTTGTCTTACTTATAAAATTAATAATAAGAGATCATATTTTACTCATTTAATTATTCAAAAAAAATAGAGAGGATCTATTTCTAAAATAATTCTATTTTTAACAAAAACACCAATATTTTTTCATATATAAAAAATTAATCTTTTGAACTCACTTAAACTTTTTATATAATAAATAAAAATAATAATTAATTATATTTTAATCTTAAATTGTAGAATTGACTCGTATATGCAAATTTTATATATCTTTTTCATTTAATAATGCATGGAAGAAATGACGATTTTGTTATAGGAATAATAAAAATCAACTAATAATTAACCAATAAAAAATTTAGAAGTGATTACACACAAAATCTAAAACCTACACATCAAATATTGATGTTGGTTGATTATTGATTGATTTTATTGTTATCCATATTTACCTAGAAAATAAATTGACTCAATATCTAAAAAAATTACATATAAAATACCATTCTCTCAATTATTATGACATTATCTTATCGTATGTATTTGTTTTTTTTTTCTTTCTTTCTTATCGCCTTCATGTTGGTATAAATTTTCAAACTTTTAATGATGGGGGAGGGTGAATGGTATATATGTTTGTTATGAAATAAGCCTTTAAGCCTTTTCTACTAACCCTTCATGGATAAAACTGAGGTTTGATTTTGCGCCTATAATCCTATATATATTGGATTTGGTTGTTGTTGTGGCTAATCAAATTTCTACCAAGATGTGGACAAGAACTAGATATTCTATTACTGCACTATACCTTGTTACCTCCAAGATGTGACTTGACAAGTGGTTAGTGTGTAATTACTTACTTATGCTCTTAAATACATTAAATTAACTTAACAAATAAATTATTTTCGAAGCATTTCAAGTATATCATAGTTTTAAATATTTCATTATTTTTAGTTATTGACTTCAATCATAAAATATATACATAATTAAAATTAATGACTAAAAA
>NC_029792.2:106659922-106668140 GCF_000816755.2 Arachis ipaensis | reverse complement strand
CATACCTACTAGCTAGAAGAAGCATATAGTTAAGTCAAGAAATATTCTTTGACATAATTTCTCTTCTCGAATGATATTCATTTTCTAAATTAGAAAATAGCCTAATATAATGGAATAATTTTATAAGTTCCCAAATGAATTGGAGTATCACAGAAGTTTAATGAAGTGAGATACTAATTGAAACTTTGGTGATACACTTCGATTGTGTTAAAGTTGATTTAGCATACCAATATGAGTTACCACACATGGATGAGAGTCTTTATAGCTTAACCATCTCTAAAAGTTTTTTTTTTTATGTTTTCTTTCTTTTTCCCATTTTTTTAAATGCGTACTGATTTGACATATTTATGTCTATTTTTTTATTTTAGAATAATAGTAAAAGTGGTAAAATATAGATTTATAGTTATAGGAATATAAGATGATTTACAATAATACGACTGTTATTACTTTGGTTTAATTATTTTATTGGTTCTTCTAAAAATTTTTAATTAGATTTTTATATAAATTTTTTTAATTGACTCTTTGTACTAATTTTTTTAATTGGATTTTTATATTTTTTTCGTTTTATTTGGATTTTTGCACTAATTTTTTTTAGTTGGATATCTATAAAATTAAGCCAATTACTGCCAAGAAAGACCTAATTAAAAAAAATTGGTATAGAGACCCAATTAAAAGAAAAAAAATATAAAAACCCAATTAAAATTTTACAAAACTATAGAGACCAACAAAGTAATTAAACCTATTGCTTTTATTCACCTCAAAAAAATTATTTATAATGCAAGAAAAAAAAGTTCTTTTTACATATTTGCAAAAAGCTCCTAACTGTCATATTCTTGTAATTTTTGTCTGCAACACATTATATGGCATTTTATGCAACAAAATGTTTGGAAGACAATTATTATCACTAACATAAATAAGTAATATTAGATATTATATAAATAAAATTATAAATTTAAATTATTAAATAAAATAATTTTAAATAAATTCTTTTTTTTAACATTACCGTTTATCAAATAACAGAATACATAACTAATTTTGAACGTATTTAATATTTATGAATCTAGAAGTGAATGCGCTTCATCTATTTCCAAAACATTGAACATGAAAAAGGCTTATCTGAAAACTTAAAAATAGTTAAGGGTAACTAACAACAACTCCCTTAGCTTTTTTTTATATATATATATTTCAAAATTCGGGGAGTTGCTTATAAATATTTCCATGCATGCAACATATGGGACTCTAAGATTTTGACCAAATAGAAGAGCTTATAGAAGAAAGTTATAGTTATGAAATGTAGTTCTCATTTTTCAAAAAATAAATTAGCAGATTCAATATAAAGCAAAGTGGCATGGATCGGACCTAAAATTTATCCAATATTATTAAATAATTCTAAGTTTGTAACTTTTTAATGGGCAAAAGTAATTGAACATAAGATCCCATTTATAATATCTATTTTATTTCTCACCATGAAATAATTATTTAATTTTTTTAATATGTGTAACTTAGGTGTAAGAATTAAAATTGGAAACGATTTAAAAAAATATATTAAAGACATTTTACACAAAAATTTTGAGGAAAAAATAATAATAAACATCATACGGTGTTACACAGAAAGATTATTGTACAAGGATATGTTTGAAAGATGCATGAACGTGTGAGCATATTCCTCTTCGGGTTGCAATATTATATTATATATATATTCCTTCATCTTTCATGGTTGAAGAAGAATATTTTCTTTAATAGATTGACAAATATTTTTCATATTGTTTAAAATAGAAATTCAAAAAGAGTTCAAAAATTGTGATTCGATTTATTGAATTGTAAATATTTTCTTTTTCTTTTTATTTTTTGTATTTATACATTTTTCATATACTTATCATACTTAATCAATAGTTCTTAGTTCGTCTGACTTATACAAAAAATAAGGAATAAGTATGATTTTGGTCCCCAATGTAGAGGCCGAAAATTGATTTCGTCCTCAGTCTTTTTTTTACTACAAAATGGTTCCTAAGGTTTCAGTTTGTTTTAAAATCGTCCTTTTTACCAATTTTTTTTATTACCAAATTACCCCTCATTAAAAAATTATAAAATAAAATAAATATAAAAAAAGAAAGGGATACAGAGAAGCCCACCGCTACAGCCGCTGCCTCTCTCTTGTCCAGATCAACCGAGACCCTCTCCCCTCCTTCTCTTCTTCCCTGTCTCAGATCTCCTCGAACCAGAGCTCACTACCGGTGAGCCTCTCCTGCTTCACCATGGCGCAGCAACGTGGAGCCTCCCCTGCTTCACCACCACCACCGCCAGCGAGCCTCCCTGCTTCCCCTCTCTCAGTCCCTGTCGCAGAAGGAATCAGAGCCACCATTGCCCGTTACTCTCCCTCCAGCCCCTTCTCGTCATGCCCAGACCGTCGACGCTCTACCACTGTCTCCCCTATCCCCTCTTTTCTGTTTTCTATTTTCATAATCCAGGTTATTATTTTGTTTTCAATTTTTGTTTTTGGTTAGTGTTAGTTCCTTGATTTGATTTTGGGTTAGTTTAGTTGGATTTTAATTTTCTGTTAGTTGATTTAAGGTTATTGAATTGCTGAAAGTTGCTGCTGAATTATTGTTGTTGTTGAATTGTTGTTGTTGTTGCTGAATTGTTGCTTAATTGCTGCTTAATTGTATACAAGATCCATGGTTGTTGTTGTTCTTCTGCATCTGGTTGTTGTTGTTTCATTATTTTTTGTTTCTGCTGTTCTTCCGCTTCTGGTTGAGCTTGTTGTTATCCATTGTTGTGCTTTTGTTTCTGCGTTTGTGCATCTGCTGCTGGTTAATGTTGAGAAAGAAGATGGGTGTTGAGGCAGAAGAGGGGAAGGAGGGGTATTTTCGTCCGAAGGACGATTTTAAAACAAATTAAAATTTTGGGGACCATTTTGTAGCAAAAAAAAACTGAAGACGAAATCAATTTTCGACCTCTACGTTGAGACCAAAATCATACTTATCCAAAAAATAATTTTGGGTCATAGAAAAAATAAAAAATTTACAAACACACTTTCTCACTCTCTCTAAATTATATTATGATTATTAGTATCCATAATTCATGAAAATTGCTAAGATTCCATCGGTCATGAAATAACTTTCCTCCTCGTTCTGCAAATAGCCAAATACATTCCATATAGGATAATGATTGAGGTACTCTATTACTGAATACTCAAAAGAAATTAAACATTGTTGTATAGCAATCATACTTAATGATTAAATAATAAATGTTTGTCAAAATATTAATGATCGATTATATTAATTATTTTGAAAATGATTGTATACGACGATAACAGACTAGTGTTAATAAGTTTAATGTATGCATTTTCGTCTAAAATTTTCACCTAAACATAGCGTATATCTTGGAAAACTTTGGGTACAAGTGATGTTTCAGTGCTTGTTTGGGTAAAGCTCCTACGAAAATATCTTTTTTTAAGTGATTTGTTTTAAAAGATCATTTTAGAAAAGTAAAAGTAATTATATGTTTGTATATCTCATGTGAAAATATCTTTTTATCTAACAATTATGCCTATGTACAACAATATAAAAGTACTTTTTTGTTAATTTATTATGTTAGAAACATTTATTTAGTAAAAAAGATCTTTTTTTTTAAAAAGATGTAAATTGTAACTTTTAAAAAAAATATTTTTTATTTTTTTAGTATTTTTACTTTTACTACTAAAAATTTTTCAAACACATTAAAAATAAAAAAAAAAGATCTTTTTTCATTGAAAAAAGAAATTTTATTAACTTAATGACTCTCAAACAAGTACTAATAAAAATAATGGAATGAATAACTATATTTACTATAAAATTTTGAAAAAATACATATTGAAAGTTAAATTGACTCTTAGGGAAAAAAAATTACTTAAGTTTTTCTCTTAATTTATGTTGTCAAAAATAATTTCTCATCTTTAAATGAAATTAGAAGAAAATATGTAAAAAGAATATTTTATATAATAAAAAAACACTTAACAATATTGACGAAAAAAATTGAGAAAAATTATTCGTAAGTGAGTACACTTTTTTCCTCCAATTGAGAATCAAGTTATTCATGTACAGTTTCTTCGTACCAAAAAGTAGTAGAGTCACACTCAAATAATAACTTTCTAAAATTTGAATTTCTTTTACAATTGTGTTTATGAGTTTGATTTTGAAAGGTTAAATCTTATTTACGAATTTTATTTTTCAATGAATGAGAGTTTTAGAAGTCTCTATTAACCTTACAAAAAATTTTCAAACTCTTCATTTTTAAGATTTTAAATTGAAGAATTTTAGAGAATATAAATTTAAAGTATTTTTTATTTCTAATAAATTATGATATTATTATTTATTATCTTTTACTTTTTCTATACATAATATTTTAATTAAAAATAAAATTATAAAAATATGTGATAAGCCACTCAGTCCTTACTTAATTTTTCTTTTTTCTCCTCTCTAAAATATCTTCTTTTTTTTCTTTCTCCCCTAACTCTTTAAGACACACTTTTTAATTTTAAAATAGGAGTAACATTGATGTATTATAGCATTATTTGTTAGTGTTGGCAAGTATGAGGAGTGTTGAAGTTAGTCCCACATCAAAGAAAGCAAGGAAGAGTGAGGAGTTTATAAGATGAGAGACCCATTAATTTGACATCTTAAGGTTTTGAGTTGGATGTGGTGTCTTCTCATCTTATGTTCTCGCACTTGATTTTTCCCCGAAAGGAAGCTAATACTAATACTAGTAGGATGATCACTCTTAATGGTCCTAATTATGATTTGTGAAAGTTAAAGATGGAAGATTTACTTTATGTCAAAAAATTTTATCAACCAGTTTTTGGTACAGAGAAGCCTAATGATAAGTCCGATGATGATTGGACTTTGTTGCATAGACAAGTCTATGGATATATTAGGCAGTGGGTTGACGATAATGTGTTGAACCATATTATTGGAGAGACACATACTCGGACCCTTTAGATTAAGCTTGAGCAGTTGTATGCTCGAAAAACTGGAAATAATAAGATCTTTTTAATCAAGCAGTTGTTGGCTTTGAAGTATACAGATGGGACATCAATGACAGATCACTTGAATAATTTTTAAGGAATTATGAATCAGTTATCTTTCATGGGTATCAAGTTTGATAAAGATGTTCAAGGATTGTTACTTCTTGGCTCCTTACCAGACTCGTGGGAAATTTTCAGAATGTCATTGTCTAATTCTGCTCCTGATGGTGTAATCTCTATGGATCTTGCCAAGAGCAGTGTTTTGAATGAAGAAATGAGAAGAAAGTCACAAGGTACATCGACTACACATTCAGATGTTCTTGTTTCTGAGTCTAGGGGAAGAAACAAAAGTCGAGGTCCCAAAAGTAGAGATCAAAGCAGAAGCAAGTCTCGAGAAAAGTATAAGAATATTGAGTGTCAGCACTGTGGTCAAAAGGGACATGTGAAAAAATTTTGTTGGCAGCTAAAGAAGGAGAAAGCCAAGGCAAGTAAAGACAAGAGCACAAATAAAGATGATGGTAGCAAGGAAGACAAGGTTAATGTAACTCATGATGATTTTCTTGTTGTTGAGGAGTTTGAATCTGTTAACCTTGTTAATAATAGCACTAGTTGGGTGATTGATAGCGGTGCTTCTATTCATGTTACATCTAGGAGGGATTTGTTTACATCTTATACTCCTGGTGATTTTGGTGATGTGAAAATGGCTCATCAAGGTGTTGCAAAATGTACTGGTGTTGGACAGGTTTGCTTAGAAACCTCCAATGGTACCAAGTTGACTTTGAAGCGTGTGAAGCATGTTCGAGATATTTGGTTGAACTTACTTTCTATTGGTAAGTTGTGTGATGAAAACTTAGATAGCTCATTTTCTCGTGATAGCTGGAAGCTCATCAAGGGCTCCATGGTTGTTGGCTTGTTGCTAGAGGTACTCAACACTCTACTCTTTATTTAACTCAAGCAAAGATTGTGAAAGATGTTGTTAATGCTGCTGAGTTTGTTGATGAAACTGATTTATGGCATAAGAGATTATGTCATATGAGTGAGAAGGGTATGAATATGTTATCCAAGAGGAATTTTTTATCTGGTTGTAAGGTTGCTTTGCAAAAGTGCAACCATTGTTTTGCTAGAAAACAAAACAGGGTTTCTTTTAAGAGTCATCCACCTTCAAGAAAGCCGGAGATACTTGACTTGGTGCATTCTGATGTATGTGGGCCGATAAAGACAAGAACACTTGGAGGGTCTATCTATTTTATAACCTTTATTGATGATCATTCTAGAAAATTATGGGTTTACACTTTGAAGATTAAAGATCAAGTTTTGAATGTGTTCAAGCAATTTCAAACTTCTGTTAAAAGAGAAACTGGGAAGAAGTTGAAATGCATTTGTACTGACAATGATGATGAGTACTCAGGTCCATTTAATGCTTATTGTAAAGAGTATGGTATAAGACATCAGAAGACTCCTCAGTTGAATGGCTTGGCTGAAAGGATGAACAGAACATTAGTTGAAAGAGTTAGGTGCTTATTGTCACAATCTGAATTGGCAAAATATTTTTGGGGTGAAGCTTTGAGCACTGTTGTTCATGTCTCGAACCGGACACCATGTGTTCCCTTGCAATTTGAAGTGCCAGAGAAGGTATGGTCAGGTAAAGATGTTTCTTATGATCATTTAAGAGTCTTTGGATGTAAAGCTTTTGTTCATATTCCTAAAGATGAGAGATCTAAGCTTGATATAAAGACTAGGCAGTGTATTTATATTGGCTATGGCATGGATGAATTTGGTTACAGGTTTTATGATCTTGTTAGCAAGAAGGTGATTCGGAGTAGAGATGTTGTCTTTGTTGAAGACCAAACATTGAAGGATGTTGATAATGTGGAGAAGCCAATGGTTCAGCCTAGTGATGATTTTTCTGACTTGGATATTACTCCCTCTATGCCTATGGTAGAAGATGGTAAAGTTGAAGCTCAAAATAATAAGCATGATACAAGTGCAGGTGAAGATGGAACAGTTGATCCGATACTTGATGAAGTTGGTGATGATGATCAAGATGAAGAACCAGCTTTAGAAATTCCTGCAAATGTACTTAGAAGGTCTATAAGAGAGAGAAAGCCTTCGTCAAGGTATTCTCCACATGAGTTTATTTTGTTGACTGATGGGGGAGAACCTGAATGCTTTGGAGAGGCTGTTGAAGATGAAAACAAAGCTCAATGGATTGAAGCTATACAAGAAGAAATAAAGTCCTTGAGAATGATACCTATGAGTTGGTGAAGCTACCGAAGTGGTATCAGAGCCGATGGTTAATCGGTCTAGTGATTTTAAGGGGTATTTAAGGTGAAGTATCGAAAGTCTTCTCGGCAAAGGTGGTCCGGGCGGCGTGTCCCGCGATGTTTTGCGGCGGTGTGATGGACGAATACTCGTGGTGGTGGAGGAGCTAGATGGGAGTTGATGTTTGATGTGGAGGTTCACACTTGAGGGGGAGATTGTTAGTGTTGGCAAGTGTGAGGAGTGTTGAAGTTAGTCCCACATCAAAGAAAGCAAGGAAGAGTGAGGAGTTTATAAGATGAGAGACCCATTAACTTGATACCTTAAGGTTTTGAGTTGGATGTGGTGTCTTCTCATCTTATGTTCTCGCACTTGATTCCTCTCCGAAATCTCCCCGTGATATATATTCCTCGGCACACTTTTTCTCTCTCTTTCACTCATCTCTTTCATCAGAAACCGCACCCACACAACACAATTCTCTCCTCTCTTCTTCAGATGTTCATAAGTTTTAAATCATCAAGTTATTTCCATCATCAATTCAAAATTTTTAATAATGTCTAGAAGGCTCAAAATAAAGGAAGTTAATTGTCAAAAATTTCACATTGTTAATTATCTCAGTTTTTTTAATTATGTAAGTTATTATTATTAATTTTTTAATTTAATAAAAATAATATTATAAATTAATATTATTTACAATAATTAAATAATAGTTAATATTGTTAATAATGTGATATATAAAATTGTTAAAAATGTATTTGTTTATTTAGTTAATGAATGATGTAGATAGAACACTTATCGGTTAAGAAATATATTTATTAGTTAGTTAGTGTTATGTGAATTTTTTGTACAATAAATTTTGAATATTTTATGGTAATTAATATGTTAATTGTTATTATGAATATATTAGTTAGGTATTTTAATAATATTAGTTAATTATTATTAGATATTTAATTAGTA
>NC_029792.2:106657400-106659722 GCF_000816755.2 Arachis ipaensis | reverse complement strand
CACAATTATTGATAATTAATTGATTTATTAAATAAATGTGATTTAAATTAATAAAGAATTGTCGTGTGCATGTATCTGGTTATTATATATAATTAATGAAGTAATGATAATAATATTACTATTGTTATTAATAATATAGGTTTTTAATTTTTTTAAATTAAATTTAAAATTTTTTGAATAAGTTATTTATTAATAATAATAAATTTATTATAGTGATATTAGAGTTATTTAGATAGCTTTTAATATTTTTAGTTATATAATTAGTTAGTTTTTAAATTTTGTTAATTAATTTATTATAGTGATATTAGAGTTATTCAGATATAGTTTTTGCAAGTATGATGCGTCGAATTTTTTCAAGAAGTTTGGCTCTATATGCTTAATGTAAAACATGTGAAAAATTTTAGGAGGCAACCAAGTTTTATTGCTCCGGGCAATAGCTGAATTGATGGATTCGTGTCGATCAGAGATAAGTCCCATACTATCCTGAGTCATCATATGTTGTCGCAAGTTACTAAGAAAAAAGTGTCATGCATCATAATTTTTTTACTCTACAATTACAAATGCAATAAGCACGATATTGTTAACTGCAACCAACAGACAATCCTTATATTTTTTATATAAATGAATCTCATCTATCTGAACAACTGGTTCGCAATGTCTGAATGCTCTAATGTAAGGGTAATAACTCCAAAAGACTCTATGTAATACCTAGATATTAGTAACCAAGTCATCGCCCTGATATGCAGGCATAGTTTTAAAATGAATAGTAGCTGATAGCTCATTGTGACACATGGTCTCACACTATATGGGCAAAATTTAGTACAATTATTCCCAATCTCCAAAAAAATTTTTCATCGACTTTTGCTTTACCAACCATATTTTGCGATAAATGATAGTGTAATTGAGCTTCGACTGTACTTCCACAATAACTAATTTCACCTTTTTATAGAGGGGTCAGCCTCCTCTACCAACGACTTTATTGCTTCTGTAATTGTGCTAAAATCCAGTTTCGAG
Organism: Arachis ipaensis; assembly: GCF_000816755.2. Taxonomy (NCBI): domain Eukaryota; kingdom Viridiplantae; phylum Streptophyta; class Magnoliopsida; order Fabales; family Fabaceae; genus Arachis; species Arachis ipaensis. The sequence continues at coordinate 106,658,708 of NC_029792.2, read as the reverse complement.
TGGTCCTAACTCCTAAGAAATGATGGCTCTGGTACAAGTGTGACTATTATTATACCTCCTTATAATCCAATATTTTCTATGGATCATGCTAACCCTGATCAGCCAATAACAATATGACCCATAATATGTACACTTGGCATAAAACGTCATCGGTTCCGACTTATACACCCGATAGTCTACACTTCTGCGGATGATATAATCTTTCATCGCCATAAAGGCAATTTTTCTGAAACTGAATTTCATTCCCATAGCAAATTCACTATCTGCCACAACAGGAAATTCTACTACAATGACACCATACAATAAATATTTAATAAAAAAATATTAAATAAATAAAATTAAAAGTGAAATCTATCTATAAATTATAAATCTTAAATAAATCATTAGAATTTAAATTTAATACATAATAAATAAATATTCACTAAATTAATATAAATATATACGTATATTTATTTCTAGTAATTATCTCAATCTTAACCAAATAAATACATAATAAATGCTAACTAAATTTAACCAAATAAAATATATAAATACATAATATAAGGTTATTATCTTAAATTTAACCAAATAAATAGATAAATAAATACTAATTAATTATATTTCTATATGTTACATAACTAATTCATCGATTGACAATATAAAAAATAACGAAATTGTAATCTCTTGTACAAATATTTAAATTATGCACATACATTCATATATTCAATCCAATGCATGCATTGCCTCCAAATTAAATCTAATGCGAGCATAAAAGATAGCTCCTCAAATAAATTTTAGTTTGTCAATGCATTTGCCACTTCTACCACATCTACCTTCATAGTGTCCAGGAACGGACCCACGTTGATGTGTGTGGGGACAATTACCCCATTAAGTTTATAAAAAAACAATAATAAATATATATGTATATAAATAATTACCCCATAATTATAATTCATTTGCCCTCTAAACTAAAAAAATAAGTTGTGTGTAAAAAAAATTGTTATTAAATATTAATACAATGACAAAATTATTATATTATATATATTTAAAACAAATAATAACAAAAATAATAATAATTTAATTTTCTAATTACCTAAAATCAAATTTAATTTTTTAAATATAAATAAGATTATTAGTATTTAGTAGCTTTTTTGATATAATATATATTAGCTACTTATTTATTTTTTATTATTTTATTTAAGTTAGTTTCAGTCTTACATATAATAATTATTTTTGTCGAAAAGTTTTTACCATAAATATAAAAAATGTCAATTTTGTAATTAAATACTAAGAAATTATTTGAATATTTACATAATATAAAAAGAGACA
>NC_029792.2:106656034-106657375 GCF_000816755.2 Arachis ipaensis | reverse complement strand
ACATGAAGATGAAAAAAATACTTTTAATATAAATTAATATATTTTTTAATGTGTTAATTATATTTATTAAAAATTTGACTAACTAACATACTCCAAAATTTAAATATCATATATTATTTTTATTATTATTTTTATATATTATTTTTGTTCCCACTATTATAATTTTTTGGGTCCGTCATTGAGTAGTGCCGTAAGCTTGATCTTCGTCTCCATCTGGACCAACGACTTTGTAGTTGCTTTCAAATTCTTTTTTATTGTCACTATTGTAATTTTTCCGTTCAATATTTCAGTCGACTTCAAATTGTACGAACTCAATATACAACTCAATGAATGATATCTAAGAGCGACTTTCAATATAAATTAAAAACATCTCTTACATGCTCGCTTCATCGTTTATATATTTAGTTTGAAATTGAATAAATCTACCAAATACCGATATAAGATACCTATATAAAATACATGACGCTCTCCTTGACATTTGAGAATCTATTTTCTCACAATCACACTTTTTAGTTCTTCAAATGAAAATGTGAATGGAATAATAATATTTAACGAATTTTCACATACAAATATTACTTTTTAAAATGTTTGTAACAAAATCTGATCATAATAATATATTTTTAATACAGTTCTATTATCTATTTTTTTTACTCACCTCAAAATGAACTTCACTGTAATTTTTTTGAAACATAAAAAAATATAACGAAAGGAGAAAAGTTCTCCAGAGTTAAGGAAAGAAAAAAAAAAGAATTTACCAACTGAAATATACATTGTATATATATAGGCATATAAATTGGTTGGTCCGATTTTCATTTATAAACTTTTTTTAAGACAAATTGAACGGTTCAATTTACTCTTTTTGAAAATAAAAAAATTAATAATACTAAAATCGGAGCTACCGACTAGCTCCATACAGATTTTAAAATTTCTTTCTCATACAAATCAATCCTTCTGATTTGTATGCCAACTTTCACCAACAAAAAATTTGGATAATATAATTTCTCCTACATAAATTTAAAAAACGCAGCCATCACATTAATATTTAACACACCCAAATTCTATAACAAGATACAACACACACAATCTTCGTATAAAAAAAATGAACTTTCAAAGACACATTGAGATCAAATTTGGTAAAATTTTAAAAAAAAAAATCTATGGCTTTAGTTTTGAAAAATTAGAGACACGCAGCCATATATTTAACACACCCAAATTCTATAACAAGATACAACACACACAATCTTCGTATAAAAAAAATGAACTTTCAAAGACACAAGACACATAAATTTGGTAAAATTTTAAAAAAAAAAATCTATGGCTTTAGTTTTGAAAAATTAGAGA
>NC_029792.2:106652590-106654135 GCF_000816755.2 Arachis ipaensis | reverse complement strand
TTATATCAAAAGTGATATTTTTCAACTAATTTAAATTAGTTAAATAATAAATTTATATATTCACGTAAACAAATATAAAAAATTTAAAATACTTTTTTATGTTTTTCTTAACCATTTACTAATATCAAACTCTTAAAAATCCTAATCCAAATTAAAAATAAAATTGTTATTTTAATGTTAAAAGTTAAAAGCGGTTCTGACTTGTAAGCTGAGAAATTGTTGGGCACTAGTACCAACTTGACAGCTGGAACCTCATCAAGTATTGCTGTCAAAAAGTGCCACGTAGATGAAAGTGACACATCCAACACTGCCACATGCCACATGGGATATTGCTTATCTGGTTGTATGGGCTCCACTTTCCTCTCCTTTTACTTGGTCCGAGGTAGATAGGACCAAAGTTTTGGGAACACAAACACCGAACTTTTTCTTTTTAATATTGTATTATTAGAGGTGAAATCCTTCATCATGAATTAAACTGTGTGTTGAACACAACTATGGCCATTTACAAAACGTCAATGACGTTTTGTGTTTCTTCAATTAAAATAATATTTTTCTAACAAAACGTCAGTAATGTTTTGTGTTTTAATAATTAAAATAATATTTTTTATCAAACTTACAAGTTCGAACTCTTAACAAGTATTTCAGAATACTTATTAACAAAATCCTTCAAATTTTAACACTTATGACCTAATATATATATACTAAATTTTTACGATGATAAATGAAATGTACAGTTAAAATACAAATTAATTCCTATACTCCTCGAATTTGGAATCAAAATTCAAATCAATGCAATATTTGAACTTGTCAAAACAATCAGTAATGGTTGATATTATAACATTTATGAGTTTCATATTAACTATTTATAGGCGATTCCAACATTTAAAATCGTGTAAATTAAATAAATAAATTATCTGAGTATAAAAATTATCACATTGTCTTAAGTGAAAAAGGACAATATTTTTATCTTATAAATTGTGAGTTTGTTACTAATCTTAAAAAATTATATAAAATTATGATGATTACCACGATTCATACACTGACGTTTTNGGGGAAAAAACTATATTATATATAATAAGCTAGGGTTTTTTAGCTAAATAAACAAACAAAAATTAATCAACAAACCAATTTTTTTATTCAACATTATTTACGCATATATTCTATTTTTATTTATTTTAAATAGTGAAGCTTAGCTATTTAAAAATATAAATATAAAGTAAGTCTTAAATTGCAATAGGACATATTTTTTTAGTTAATTGATAGTAAATTTACAGGGATACCTATTTTTTATTTAAAGTCAAAATATTATATATTTGTAGTAGATATTTTGTAGTAGAAGTACATATATAAATCATGAAAATTCCTTTGGTTTTGATCTATGACTTCCTATATCATGGTTCATGGAGATCACTCATGTTTTACACTTTTTGGTATAAAACTAAACTTGGGGCCACGATTTATGATCACCAGGAGAATTTAAACACTTTAAAATATCAGTACATAAATTGTACTAATCATCATGATTTCATATATATATATTTTTTT
>NC_029792.2:106640517-106652466 GCF_000816755.2 Arachis ipaensis | reverse complement strand
TTAGTATTCATCTTTTTATACAATTTTAACAAAGAACTTAATTCATTATTAGTTAATAAATTAATATAACTGAAGGGATAGGTTAATTTTGTAATTTATAATAATAAATGAAAAGATAAATGTATTTGTAGAAAGATTACAAAAGGACCTAAAGAAAGAGCGAGAAATTAAGAGCGAGCTAAAATTTAAAGACCTATAATAATATCATGTGGAAGCTAAGGGAAATTAGTTAGCCAATCAATTTACTAACGTTTAAAGTCGCGAGTCTCTTATATTTGGCCTTGCATGATATATGTTGTTGCTTGTGCGAGAAGTCATAACTCATAATAAAGATTTGCGTAGGCAAGAGGAAAGCGTTAAGAACGAAAAAAAAAAAGAAAAAGAAGAAGATAATAAACATAAAAATATATCTTTTTAAAAATGTATGATTGTAATTAGATGAGCCTAAACTAAGGGAATGACAAATAAAGATGAAGCCAAAAAAGGAAAAATTACATTCCTTTGTTAGTGACTAGTCTGAAGTGGATAGAAAGGCAAGTTCATAATAATAATGACATTATTATATGAGGGTGACATTGGTTGTTTCTTCAATTCCTCTCTTTTTAGAATCTGCTTATATCCAATAATAACGTCCTATTTACGTTACACTCAAATACACCATACTCCAGCTGTAGAATGTTCGATAGTTTCTCAAGCTTTCGTGTGGTTTTGAAATTAGATAGAAATTATTATTATTATTATTATTATTATTATTATTATTATTATTATTATAAATTCATTTAAAGATTTGTTGTTGGTTAATAAATTATTGTTTATATAGGACAAAAATTTAATTTTCGACGCTTGTTTAAGACGAGTAAATTGACTACTCGACTAACTTAAATTAGTTATTATGATTGTGATTAGGATTATAGTTAGAAGATATTACCATCCAAAAGAAATTATTAAAAGATATTAAGAAAAGAAACTGGAAAAATGAATACTTCCAATATTTGAAAACAAATCAAGTAGCAGGGTAGTCTTTGTTTGTCAATAAAAATCAAGTGGGCTCAAATTTTAAGTTATTAATTAATTGTAACCTAGATATTATTTAAAAAGGCTAGAAGCCAATACGAATTGGGATGACTAGAGCATGGACTAGCTAACTAATTACCTCAACTAGTCAACTAAGACACTCATGAAACAACATGTTTAGGTTTCGTTCCCATCCTTGCGTATATTGCTCAATTATTTACTAATTATTAGCGCAGAGATTCTTTTAAGTACTCCTTTCACACGAAATTGACACCATTTGACAATATGTACTAAATTGATACTATTTAACATAAAATCGTAAACCCATCCTTGTGTATCAAGACATGCAACATATATAAATAAGGCATATATTGAGGTTATTGCTCTAACAACTTGTAGTCTATAATGAATATTAGTCGGATAATATTAGTTAAAATTATTTTTAGATAGATAATTATTAAAAAAATATAATATTAAATTATAATATTATTTTTTATATTTTTTTAGTATTTTTTTTATATTATAAAATATTTTTTTTAGTATTTTATTTTAGTATGTTATAATTTTTTATTATTATAATAAAAATTAATATTTATTTATTTATTAACTGAATCAAGATATCCTAAGACTACATGCATGCATAATTCGAATTGGCCTCGTTCGAATTAGCGTTAGTTTGTCTAATTCGAATGGGGCTCATTCAAATTACATAAGAATGTGCTCTTAAGAGATTCAGGTAACGTTTTTTCAATTTAGTAGAATTGTGTAATTTAGATCTCTATTTAATTAATTGTGCATTTTATCCTATTATTATTATTATTTGAATAAAAATATATTTTGACCAAATAACAAAAATAGGATGAAATAACACAATATTTTACACTTTTTTTTCCTTTTAATAAATTCCCTTTCTTCTTTTCCTTTTTTTCGTAGCCTTTTTTGATCCGTGACACTGAATCCCTTGATTCCATTCATCATCAAAGTCTTCGTTCCATGGCTTCTTTATATTTCAATTCTAACCTCCATAATAATTAACTTTAAAAAAAAAATAAAGAAATCGCGTGCATTTGTATGTATCAAATTTAATTGTAATTATACCCAAAAATAAAAACGAAAAGAAAATTGTAAATTGCAATTATCAAATATACATGCGCAAATGAGGCAGTTGACATGTAAGGATCATAGTATCAATTATATGAGTTATATCTCTCATTCCTAATTTTTTAAGACTTTACAAATTACAACACAATCACCCCCATTACTTTGAATCACATGTCTGGCGCATGATCTCTTATTAAGTTTATTATAAAATTGGGAAAAATCATTTTATAAAGGTCACGATTATTTGTTTAGTTTATCACAAGAAACCTCCCCTTTTTTTAGACGTACGCTTTAATCATATAAGCTGCAATTACTTTAAACATTTCATAATTATATCAGTAGTCAGGGCTTTATTTTATAGTCTTCTTATACATTCAAATTTTTTAAGAGTAATTACTCAAGTTAGTCCCTAAAAAATTTAAAATTGAACATTTTAGTCTAAAAAAAATTAATACACAGATCAATCTCAAAGTTTTACTCCGACAAATAAATCAGTCTCCAGTACATTTTTCGACAAAGTAAATATCCAGATCAGTCCCAAAAATTTTAAAAATGAACATTTTAGTCCCAAAAAAATTAATGTACAAATCAATTCCCAACGTTTCTCTCTGTTAGACAGAACAGTCTTCCGTCTAAAAATAAAATAAAATAATAATAATAATAATAATTATTATTATTATTATTAATTGTACATTCCATTATTTTGCTTGATATATAAATAAATTTATCATTATTTTTGTCCAAAAAATACAAAAAATAAAGTACAATATTATTGTACAATTAATAATAATAATAATTTTATTTTATTTTATTTTTGGACAGAGGACTATTACGCCTAATAGAGAAAAACGTTGGGGATTGATTTGTACATTAATTTTTTTTGGAGATTAAAATGTCCGTTTTTAAAATCTTTGGGGACTGATCTGAGTAATTATTGTGCCGGAAAATGAACTGAAAACTGATTTGTCTGTCGGAGTAAAACCTTGAGAATTAATCTGTGTATTAATTTTTCTTAAGGACTAAAATGTCCAATTCTAAAATCCTTAAGAACTGATTTGAAAAATTACTTTTTTTTAATAATTAAATTTAATTAAGTTATTCTAAACTCAACAAAAATTAATTTTATTAGTGAATATGTTTAAACACACTCTAACCCCCTGTTAACATAAACATTTTGCATATCGCACTCTTTAATACGAATACATTTTAAAAAAATAATTTCTAAAATCACTCTCATTTTAACACAAAAATTTCAAAAACACTTTCAAAATTTCTTTTAAAGTTCACAAAAATTCTCTGTACTAGGATTTAAATCTTCAACAACAAATATCAAAACAAAAAAATAAAGAAGCATCATTAAAGTAATGACAATCTAAATCGTCCATTTCTTTTTATTTTTTGTCTTCTCTCTTGCATTTTTTTTCGCAAAATACTAAATTCTCATATATTTGTATATTTAGTAGATTCAATTTGTGTTCTTGCAATAAAATAAAAATTACAAATAGTCGTTCTCTTTATAATATTGTTTTTGTGATAATTGTGTAAATTCAGTGTCATCTAATGCATGTTGATGAGTTTTATGGATTTAAAATTGACATGTATGTGTCTTTTGTGGTTGATTGAGTCATGTTTATAGACTTGTTTTATTGTGAATTGTGTATTGTCATCATTAAGTGTTTTCAATATCATTCTTTTTAAGTCAAATGTGGTACACTATTGAACTTGATTTGTTATAATTAGACCGTATAAGATAGATGTAGTAATTTTAGTGTCATTTAAAATATATTAATTAATTTTCTTTATTTAAAATTAATTTAAATATGTTTTATGGTTGAATCATATTTGTGTGCTTGTTTTACTGTAAGTTTGTATATTATCAGCATTTAGTGTTTTTGATGTCATCCAAAATTATTCTTTTACTTAATAATGAATCTTCATATTTTATTTAGTGTTACATTATTGAGTTAATGATATTTTAAATTGAAATCTTGCTAATTGATATAAAAAAAAAAATAATAACTCTCATAATTGACATTGAAATATATTTAGTATTCTATCTAAATGTTATCATCAAGAGACACAAATCCAAAATTTATATTTTTATTACATTGAATTTTTGAATTGATATTGCACAATTTCCATGTCATTTAGATTCTTTTATTATATTTTTTAGAAAAATATTTTTATACTTTGAATGAATAATCCAACTGTTAATTTTGAGATAGAAATTGACCCTAATAAAAAAACAAACTCAATGTGAATCTCTAAATATGTGAATTTTGTAATTTATTTTTTTATTTTAATAAATTTGTTTACTCAATAGTAATTTTTTATTGTTTGTCTTTGTTAGAGTATCACTTCAAGCAATCATTCCTCCAAAAAATTATCAATAAAAAGGAATGCAAGCAGGTATTACTTCTACGGTTCTACCTCCAATCTTTCATAATGTAACAGTCCAGACCATCCAGGTATTACTTCTACGGTTCTACCTCCAATCTTTCATAATGTAACAGTCCAGACCACCCGCTAACATGATATTGTCCGCTTTGGCACACAAGGTTTCACGGTTTTGTCTTTGACAATAGGGATGCTAGCCGAAGCCCCCCACACTCACTCGTCAAAACGCGTCATACTAGGGAAAGGTATCCACATCCTTATAAGGCATGCTTCGTTCCCCTCTCCAACCGATGTGGGACCTTACAATCCACTCCCTAAGGGAGCCCAGCGCCCTCGCTGGTACATTGATCCGGGTTCTGACTCTGATACCATCTGTAACAACCCAGACCACCCGCTAGCACGATATTGTCCGCTTTGGCACACAAGGCCTCACGGTTTTGCTTTTTACTTCTTAGGCAATTATCATATTGTTTCACAAATTGGATCAATGAGCTATTGCGCGTAATAAACTTGTTAAAAAAAATATGCATGCACTCACTCTTTGTATGCTTCTCATCCCAGCTCAAAAGTGGTAATCAAGCTCTAAAAAAAATAAAAAAGTAAATCAGAAACCTTAACACCGAAATGTATTTACTTTTGTAGTTTATTATAAAACAAAAACACATAAACATCTAAATACTAAAATTAATAACATACATTAATTCTAGTGAAGTGAGTGTTACTATAGTAGATGTAGGCTTATTTGTTATAATTTTTTTTAATGGGAGTACATAAAGAGTACATAGTATATAAAGTGTAATAACTCAACAGATATTTTTAAGGAGATTTTTCATTCTTTTCAACAATGAGAATAACTTATTTTTCTCCCTCTCTTAATCCCTTTTGGTTCATCAAACTATTAACATCACAACTTGAACATCTTAGAGCATGAGATTTTCTTCATGGTGCGGTGAGCGTGGAGAGCAATAAAGCTATGAATCAAATTGAAAAAGTTGTGAATTGAGATCCAATTTTTGCCAATTTTACCTTTTTTTTTCTTTCCCTATACTATGTACTCTTTATGTACTCTTACTAAAAAATAATTACAATGATAAGTCTATTATTTGTTGAGATCAATCCAATTTTGCCATTTTCTTTTCTATCCCTAATTTTTCTTTCGACATTTTCTTTCCCCCTTTCTTACCTCTTCCTTCAAACTCATTCAATAGAGTTTGATGAGAAGCTATTTCACAAGATTCTTTCTTGGTGAACATAGCTGTTCCGATCAACGAGTTGGAAGGAAGAAGATTTGAATCCTTATTACTTTGTGATTCATTGATTTCTCAAAATGGCGAACATGGTAAACAGATCCTCGAGTGGTAATTTTGACAACTAGAGCAATGCAAATCTCCTCCATCAACTCACAAATCTTCAATCTCAAATTTTGAAGAACACCACAAGTCCGATTCAATATCAATCAAACCCCTATTTTCTTCCCCCCTAGAGAAAATCTAGGTAGTAGAAGTCTTGGAGCTACATTGGCATGCTCTCATTGTAACAAGCAAAGCCACACAGAAGATGTGTGCTATAAGAAGTATGAGTACTCCTCTCATTTCTATCAACGGCAGCAACATAACACCACCATCAATCACGTGATCACGGAAGGGCATGATGATATACTCAGTGACAAGCAATCCCAACTCAATTGTCTTCAAGAGAACACTGGAATATCAAGATCTGGGTTCACTCCAGAGCAAAGATTTGCTTTGTTAGAGTTGACCAAAGACAAAAGTGTACAGCAACAACCTCATAATGCAAATCAAATTTTGACTAATTTCATTCAGACTTCCAATCCAGGTAAAACCATTGCATTACATTTTAATGCAAGAATTATGAGTATTATCACTCCAAAATCTGTACTATAGGTCTTTGACTCTGGTGCAACAGATCATGTAATTTTTGACTTAAAAGATTTTGCAAGCTTTCAAAATATTACTCCAATCAATGTGATATTGCCAAATGGGACCAAAACTGTTAGCACCTCTAAAAATTTTTTTCTCAAAAATATTTTATACATTCCTTCTTTTAATTTTAAACTGATCTCTGTGTCAAAATTAACCTCAAACTTATATTGTCAACTGTTAATCAATGATAAGTATTGTGAGATACAAGATCGATCCACATCAAAGATGATTGGCATGGCTGAGTGTATAGAAGGGTTATATACAATGAGTATAGAACCAGAATTCTCTCACTTTCTCCCTCCTCCAACAAAGCAAGCTTCATTGGTGGCAACTATGACTACTACTCATCCCACAACACCTTCACACAATGAGCACAACAATATTTGGCATCTTAGATTAGGACACATACCCATGCATAAATTCATTTTACTGAAGAAGTATTATCCTTTTATAGATTGTATTACTTCAAAACTTCCTTGTGACTCATGTCATTTTGCAAAACAAAAAAAATTATCTTTTGATCTTAGTACCACTGAAATAAAAGACTGTTTTGACTTAGTTCATATGGATATCTGGGGTCCTATTTCTGTCCCTTCCAATGAAGGACAAATGTATTTTTTTTTACTGTGGTGGATGGCAAGAGCATATTCACTTGGATTTTTTTTATGAAAACCAAATATGAGGTATCACAATTGGTTATTAATGTTGTGAATTTTGTCAAAGTACAATTTAAAAAACAAGTTAAGTGTATAAGGATTGACAATGGGCCAGAATTCACTCTAAAATCCTTTTTTGCATCAACTGGCATTTTACACCAAACCTCTTGTGTAGAAACACCAGAGCAAAATGGGATTGTAGAGCGAAAACACCAGCACATTTTAGGTGTTGCTAGAGCACTGTTATTTCAATAAGGAATTCCATATTATTTTTGGCAATATGCAGTTGCTCACGCTATTCACCTAATTAATAGGTTGCCCAACACTAAACTGGATAATGCTAGTCCTTATAAGCTTTTGTACGGTAATTTACCTAACCTTTCATATTTAAAAGTGTTTGGTTCTCCTGCATATGCCTCCACATTAACAAATTTAAGAAAAAAAAAATTAGACCTAAGAGCTAGGAAAACAGCTTTTCTCGGTTTTAAATTAGAAACAAAGGGTTTTCGACTGATTGATTTAAAATCAAAGGAAATTTTCATATCTAGAATTGTAACTTTCTGTGAAACTTATTTTCCATTTTCACATCTCACTAGCACTGACATTCATGCGGTACCCACTTGTACTCCAGAATGCATTGATCTTTTTCAATATGATACACTATCCACATATCATTTGCAATCACCCGCACCTACCACACTCACAGATTCAAATGAACATTTGTCAAGTTCAATGCACTCACCAATTTTCTCACACACCATTGCACCCATTACCACACCACACACCAACAATGCACCTGCATCACAAACTACGATATCACATATGACTGTATCATTAGAAAATTTGAAAGAGTCAAGAAATCGCCTACTTATTTGAAGGACTATCATTGTATGATAACTCACGTAGCTCACTCTAGCAACTTTGTCAACTCTAACTCTTTATATCCTATCTCACAACACTTGTCATATGATAAACAAACCCCAAAATATAAGTCACTTTCTCTAGCCATGACCTTAAATCCAGAACCTAGCACTTATGAGGAAGCGGCTGCACATGAATGTTGGAGAAAGGCAATACAAGCTGAATTGACAGCTCTAGATCAGAACAGAACTTGGTGTCTCATTGAACTCCCAAAAGACAAGAAGGCTGTGGGTTGCAAATGGATTTTTCGGGTAAAATTCAATTCTGATGGAACCATAGAGAGGCACAAAGCGAGGCTAGTTGCAAAAGGATTCACTCAAGTGCAAGGAGTAGATTATGGTGATACTTTTAGTCCAATTGTCAAAATGACTACCCTACGAGTAATGTTAGCATTAGCAGTAGCAAAGAAATGGCATTTGAAACAGCTGGACGTCAATATTGTCTTCCTTCACAGAGATTTAGACAAGGAAATTTATATGAAGATACCACCCGGTTTGGCTGTGTCACAACCAGGTTTGGTTTGTAAATTGCAAAAATCTCTATATGGGCTTAAACAAGAAAGCAGACAATGAAACATTAAGCTCACTCAGACTCTTGTGGATGCTGGTTATAAGCAATTTTTTTATGATCACTCACTCTTCATCAAGAAACAATCCAAAAGCTTCATTGCCATTCTAGTATATGTTGATGACTTGGTTTTAACCAGGAATGTCATTGGCAAAATCAATACCATTAAGCAAATTTTGGATGACAAATTCAAAATAAAGGATCTTGGTGATCTCAAGTACTTCTTGGGAATGGAAGTAGCACGCTCTAACTCTGGAATTCACATTTATTAGCGAAAGTACATCATGGAATTTCTCAAGGATTTTGGTTATCTAGATCGCAAGTCTCTCTCCACTTCTTTTGATTATAGTCAGAAATTCTCGAAGGAATCCGATACCATTTTAACGGACAAGATTGCTTATAGACAACTCATCGGCCGACTCCTTTACCTCACAAACACTAGACCCGATATCTCTTATGCTGTGGGACATTTGAGCCAGTTTTTGGACTGTGCAACCACTTCTCACCTGCTTTCCGCGTCTTCCAATATTTAAAGGGCAGACCTGCAACTGGTCTATTCTTCTCCTCCACTTCTAATCTGCATCTCACCGGACTTGCCGATGCTGACTGGGCTACCTGTGCCGATACTAGTCGTTCCGTTTCCGATTATTATTTCATGCTTGGGAACTCTCTCGTTAGCTGGAAGAGTAAGAAGCAAACTACAGTTGCCAAGTCCTCTGCAGAAGGTGAATATAGGTCTCTTGTTGTTGCCACTTGTGAAGCTAGTTGGTTATCTTTCTTAATGGATTTCAATGGTTTGCCACTTCAAAAGTCTATCACTCTATTCTGTGACAACCAGTCAGCCATTCACATTGCCAATAATCCCATCTTTTATAAAAGAACCAAACACATTGAAGTGGACTGTCACATTGTCGTGAAAAGCATTTGTCTGGTCTCATTCATCTGATGCCAGTTCGTTCCAAAAACTAACTTACTGATTTTCTAACCGGGTCCTTTTCTTACTAATGTTTCCAAGCTAGGATTGTTAGATTTATACAATTCTAGCTTGCGGGAGGGTGTTACCTAGATTTTTTTTTATCAATAGTAGATGTAGGCTTATTTGTTATAATTTTTTTAATGGGAGTATATAAAGAGTACATAGTATATGTTAGAAACAAGAGACTAAACTGGAGAAAGGATGGTATATTATTGAGTGTATTCAAGTTGTCTATGCAAGTTGTCTAGAATAATACAATATAGAATGATATTTATAGGTGCTAAGAGAATCGAAATAATAAAGACGTAATATTTTATAATAAATATTCAGATATACTAAATAATTCTAATTGATCCTAATTATATTCTAACATTCCCCTCAAACTCAAGTGACAACTTGAGTTTGAAACTTATTTAAAACAACGAAATAAAGAGAAAAAAAACTGCATAAACTGATAAAACGGGTGCAGACGGAACTACGGGAAGGAAGCGCAGATGGAACTGCCGCTTGTCTGAAGGTTTTAGAATAGAAAAGAATAAGAGAGATTTTGAGAAGAATTAAAGGAGAGAGATAATTTTATTGAAAAATTTTTTAAGAAGAAAATATACAATTACTAATGTTTTGTTTGTCAATTACATTTCTATTAAAATTAGTAGTATCAAAAAATATTTTAAATTTAATATTATGAAGAAAAAATAAAAAAAATTATATAAGGACTAGTTTGACTAATTTTTAAAATTTGAGGGATGAAAATGACTTACATGTGGACTTTCAAGGACTATTTTTACTATAAAAATCTTTTGTACATGTCAAGTGACACGTGGCATGTCACGGGTATCCCACGTGTCACTGACCTGTCACGTGGCGTTGACCGTAGCGTTGACCTGCCACGTGGCGTGCCACGTTATCATGCCACGTGGCACTTAACGTGCCACGTCATCGCCCATCTGACAGAAGGACTAATTTGACTTATTTTTTATCTTTCAGGGACTAATTTGATTAAAAAAATCATTCGGGGACGAAAATGAAGATCGCGTAATCTTTCGGGGACGAATTTGAGTATTAACCCAAATAACATAACTCATCTCTTATTCAATTTCTTCATGTCTCTTGTAGCTATTTGATTTCTATGGAATCTTCTTCATAATATGCCAAATACACCACCTGTAAATTGTTGTTGGCACACAAAGTTTAATAGTCCTTTGCATTGATTCACATTGATGGGTAAGAATGACTTTTGGAGCCTTTCTTTCTATCCAACGAAGCCAACATTCAAATAACCATTTGAATGATTAAATGCCTTCATTTTTTATTAAAGTACATCCAAAAAGTATAAAATATCCATGGTGATTCATACCAACAAAAGAACCAAAAACCAAATTATACCTAGAGTCAACAACACAACAATAAATTCAACATAGAAATATATTTCAAAAAGTACAGCAAATATAATAAAAGGACAATAATTTAAATGAAATCACATGAAATTAAAAAGCACAACAACTATTTTCAATTTGTCACCAGACATTTTCATATCAACACAGCACATTATCTATTTGTATTATAAATAGTATCAAAAGAACTAAAATCACCAAAATACTCAAAAGTAGCCTAACTTCTTGCATCAATTCAAAAAATATTTTTAATTAAGTGATTAGCCTCAAGTTTAAATTCATAAAAGAAGTTATGATTGTTCAAACTCATTCTCAATAAGTATTTTTCAAATTTTTTGGTATCATCTTATTTAAAAGACATTACAAGCTTTTCTCGTAATGTAGTTTCTAATATCTTTTTTAATAAAATTTAATTCACAATGACTTCCAGCTATTATAACAAATATTTTGATATGTCTTATTTGATTTAATACCAACTTTATTATTATTCTCAATTGTGTGACATACAGACATGTTTAATTCTCTATGTTGTTTAAACATATCTACTTAATTTGCACAACATGAATATAAATCGCACAAAACAACATTTAAAATATTTCACTTGGTTGTATAGGTTTCTTACTTATTTTATTTGTTATGATTTACTATTAAAATATCTGATAAACAAATATCTTTATAATTAAGTTCTAACCAATTCTCTAAAAAAGTATACTTTTTAATAACAAAAATACAAAAATTTTACAACTAGCATTTTAAAAATCTTATGAATAAATATAATAATAACTTATTAGGAGTTTAGTTGAACAATAATAACTTTTCTATGTATTACTACTTAAATTTTGTTTATGTGAAAAGAGGTTCTCAACTCAAGTTTTCAACTACAATAACTTATTAATAGTAAAAGTGGAGATGGTTAAGGTTAACCAGAAAATCAAACTTAATTTTAGTTAATTAAAAATTTAGTTTAGTTTAGTAAATTA
>NC_029792.2:106636915-106640420 GCF_000816755.2 Arachis ipaensis | reverse complement strand
AAAATCAATTTTAATTTATAAACTAATTTTTAACACTTAAAAAAATAATTTAGCTTTTTTCCTATTATAAAATCAATTTAAATTTATAATACAATTAAGACTCCAAACCATCAAACTAGTTTTGGTTTGGTTAACTAGTTTACAAATCAGTTTTTACCCATTTTGTTAAGGGTAATGTTAGGTAGACAAAAAAAAAAAACAGCCAGAATTTATCTTATTTATCATTAATTAATTGTCGCAACAATTAATGAATGCTAAATAAGGTAAGTTATGGTTGTTTTTGGCTAATTTTCTTTGATTACCAAACATTTCCGTTTGTTAACCGCATTTTTAAATATGTTATAATTTACAAAGATTTTAAAAAATCGATTATTTAAAATTTGGTTAAAGTTTTTTAGCCCTGGTTTTTTAATGAACAAGCCTAATTAATAGTTTTTAACTAGCCTGTTGTAAAATAAACATACATTACGTTTATAGATTTGTAGATTAGCGAATCTAGTTGAGTTTCACCTATGTTAATAAATTAGCATGTGATTAAAGAAGGACAATATAAAATACTTTTATATTTTGGTTTATATCAAAATTAATTTCAATAAAAATTAAATTCAATAATAAATATATAATATAAGCATGCAATGATGTCATGTAAAAATATTTTTTATATTATATGGAGAGTTGTTATCTATATTAACAAGTAAAAATAAGTTGATGGGTAGCTTTCCTTCTTTTCCCTTATTTTCCCCGTTGGTTGGCTGCTTCTTAGACACATGCAAAATAAATAAATCAAAAGGAAAAGGTGTAGAAACATGAAGTATTGATTGTAATTGCTTAACTAAACAGATTGGACTATGATTCGGACTTCAAGAACGAGATTACATTATCGATTTAGCTATAATTTTTATTATCCGATTATTGGGTGGTTGTAATATAACAACTACTGAACTCTAACAACTACATAATGATATTATCATTATTCTTCAAAAGTTGGTGTACTAATCCTAATAATAATAACAATAATTAGTTGTGTCTATATGTTTCACAACTCTATGCACTTGGTATCTACTATATGTGGCTAAGGGGGAGGCGCATTATATATTACTAACCATTCCTACCACTATTTTCTTTGTTTAGTGCGTTATATTTAGTCATAATTACGGGATTCAACATAAGATATATAATAATTATTTTAATTTCTTAACTAATGTTGTTGAGTTTAGGTCTTAACTATATTGACAAAATTCAATACAAAATAGATATAAAAGACAAGATATAAGGCTTAGTTTGTTTTTGAGAATAAGTCAAGACAAAGACAAGATACTAAAAATAAGATATAAAAGATAGAGACACAAAATTTTGTGTTCTTGTATTTTAGTCTATTTAGTGATAAATTAGAATAAATTATAAAAATTTAATTTATTCTCATTTTTTTTTCATTCAAACAATTTGAGACAAAAATATAATAATAAAAAATATAATTATAAAAAATTAATAAAAATAATAAAAGAAAAAATAAAAAATAAGTTGTGTCATTTGTTAGTATCTCTGTGTCCTTTCTATCAGAATGGACACAAAATATACAATATTTATGTCCATATTTTCTCTGTCAAATACAATTTTGTGTCTATGTATTCCTATCTCAGTCTCCTATCTTTATAAACAAAAGCAGCCTAACATAATAGTTATCCACGAATTTATATACTGCAGATTTAAATTCGCAGTAAAAATTACAAGAAACAAACTTATTTACTGTTACGGCCCAGCCCAGGACTCCTGCGGGTCAACCCGACCCGAGCTCCACCCGGTTCGGCTACGCGCCCTTCAACCGACCCGGACACGCGTCCCATACAGCTCACACACAGCTATGGGACAGCGTCCCTGAAAATATGGGCCTGGCCTCCAGAGGGATCCAGGGCTGACATGTATATAAGGGGAAGAATGGCTCTTCCCCCGAGGTACGTCACATCCCTACACCACCCTCATTTCGCCTGCACATATTCTGACAAGGGCGTCGGAGTGTCTTTGCAGGTGGCACCCCCCTCTCTCTCACACGACGTGCTCGGGACCTCCCCAGTCCGGACTGGAAGACCGTGACCAGACGAGCCCTTTCCTTCACCCTGGGTCCTGACCCGAACCGCCCGGTAACCGACCTACCGAACATTTACCAATTTTGATCAAAATTTACAATAAAATTTGTAACTAATCTATCGTTTTTTAGTAGTGGACCGTGACCGACGAGCCCTTTCCTTCACCCTGGGTCCTGACCCGAACCGCCCGGTAACCGACCTACCGAACATTTACCAATTTTGATCAAAATTTACAATAAAATTTGTAACTAATCTATCGTTTTTTAGTAGTGATGGGCAATTAATTATATACTGCTACAACAATAATTACTACACTCAATTCTCTTATTCATTAGTTGAATTCTTGAATTTGATTGGCAAACATTATAAAATAATTATGCACTCAGCCCATGCTAATATTAAACTCATAAATATAGAAAAAGTATATAGAATGTGTTGTTGAAGCAATTTTGTACACTCCAGCGAAAAACTCATCATACTATAAACCCAGTGGACGATCAACTCTTACATTTTGTTTAATTAATTGACTACAACATTATTAGGATTTAAGCTTAATAAATATACTTTACAGATTAAGAGAGGCATGGAAAGAAAGCCTCCTTTTTTCTTTATTTATGAAAAGAAAATTCATAGTGGACCAAGCTTTAGAATATGCCAGAGTAGCTTGCACAATCAAATGCCAGAGAAGAAGAGCCATTTAATTTTGCTAATTATCATTATTATGGTTATCTTCATTTTGAAGTCGGAATAATGAGTTTGTCAATTATTTATTTGAGTTTAGTAGGCGATACGATTTCTTTATTTTAGGGAAAAAAAAAAAGAAAATAAAATAGTAGGAATGAAGAATGGGTTGATGAATATATATACAAAGAGTTAGTTAATTGGTCAAAATCACATGTGAATTGTACTTTGTATTATACAATTATATATACAAAAGGGGCAAGGCAAAATGGGTTAAAGGAAGTGAATGAGTCTTTTTCATTAATAGCAATAATGTGGCGGTTGAATTAATAATTTGTTGATCAAATTAGCTTATTAGGTGGGAAGAAGGGTTAGAGGACAAGGTTGAATTACGCCATTAACAACTCAAGTTTTTGTTGGAACATTTTTTTTTTAATTTCAATTTTGTATATTATGACTAGTACTACTATATTATTAAGGGAGGATTGTTCCACAAGCAAGCTATCACTTTGGTTGAAACACTATGGGGATATTGATGAAAGTGTACACAATAGTAAATTTTACTCTTTTCCTAAGATAACATAATTTTTTTTGAATATGCAACTCGTTATTCCTAGCTTGTGTCATGATATTTCACTTTAAGTATAGTTGAAGAAAATAATGTCTCCACAATCCATAAAATGTTTTCAAGTTGAAACATTTGGTACCATCCTACCTAGGTTTAGATGCCAATCCTCAAA
>NC_029792.2:106633776-106636890 GCF_000816755.2 Arachis ipaensis | reverse complement strand
AAACATAATATATTATAGAAAATGATTTATATAATGATTGATAATCTGTATAGGATTAATTATTAAACATATAATTAAGAAAATCATTACATTTAAATTCTATAAAAAATAGTAAAATAAGATTACTTATTATAAGTATAATTAAATTAAATAAAAAATAAAATATGAATAAAAAAATTTTTACTTAATAAAAAATTAATATATATTAATAATTTTATTTTTAATTTGAAAAAATTTATAGAAATTTAATTTTTTTTATTCGTTTTTTAAAAATAAATTAGTTACTGTATAACTTGTAGATAATTATAATTATAAAAATTGTATATAAATTTATTACATTATCTATGATTAATTAATTACTTAATCTTTTATTCAATTAAACTATATTTTTTTTATTTAAAATATATTAATAAATTAATACTGGCCCAATTGGCCAACTTGGATACTGAGTGGCCAACTTGGTCACTGGGTTACTGAACCTGCTTAGCTAACGGCCCAGCCAAGACTATTGATACTTCTGTGTTGATTTATGTTAAATGCCTAGTTACACAGTTTAAAATAAGAATTAGATATATAACAATTATTTTTTTATAATAGATTTTATATGAATTAAATTAAACATAAAATTATAGTTATTTTTTAAATTTTTTGATAGATTTTTTAAGAAATATAATATAATGATATAACTTGTCCCAGTTCGAACTCCAGCAGCACTTAGTATATATTCTGAATTTTTGAAATTGAGTGATGCTGACATCAGCGGGTCAACCGGTCCGATTCGAGTTTCGGTTTAGACCGAATTTAACCGGATTTTCCGAATTTGACTGATTTGTTTACTAGTCCGGTTAAAATGTTAGCCAAGATCAATTTAGGATTTGATTTATCAGTTTTTTGGTCGAACCGATCGATTCTGTCTGAATTTGATAAGACATATGTATTTAAAAAAATATATTTTTTATTTTTATTAAGACATAGTTGAATACAAAAAAATACGTGAATAGAACAAATGCTAATTAAATATCATATTTAAAATGTGACCGATAAGTAGTAGATATAATGCAATAATGTAACGAAATATTCGTTTTTGGTAAAAACTAACTTATTTCTACTTAAAGATGCATATAATTAAAAAAATGTGACATTAATTTAATTTGTAAAAGAAAATACGTTGCATCTACTTAATTCCTAAAAGAAATATGTCATTAATTTAGCCCCTATGTAATATGTGTTATTTATTTAATTTTTAAAAAATATGTACGATATCAAGTAATTTGAAGAAAAAGAGATTTAGATAGTTTTCACATTCATCTTTTAAGAACTAAATATATACCCTGTGTATCTTTTGAGAATTAAATTAATATCATATAGATGTTTTTTATTTAGGAACTAACCTGATATCACACATATTCTCAATCGCATGGTTTTCAAATTATATATCATTCTAAGAGCTGAACTAGGAGCATTTTACATAAAGTGTTAGTTCTAATCCTAATTGAATTTTCAATAAATGTGAGGAAATCAACCATGTGATGGATTAGTCCTTTCTGTTCTTGATCAGAATGAAATTATTGCAAAATAGATTTTGCATCTGAGAGATTCCACTGTGAAGTTAGATTAAATTATTAAAATAAAAATAATGTTCATTCGGACCAAGAATAAACAATAATAGGGAATCCAATGACTGAGAATTAGTTAGGATAATCTATTATATTGATCAATATATAGATATTTCAAATTTGAAGTATATATCCAAAAGCAATGAATTAACTACAATGGCCTCATGGGTGATGGTACAATTGTAAGTTTGTTTAGGTGGTAAATGCCAATCATGGAATTGCCTCTATCATTATTTGGATAACAAGAGAAAACAACAATGTGGGAGTGTGGGTCACTGTTTTGGGCTTTTGGCAATTATTCATTTGGTAATAAAACACAAGACAACAATCAGGTGTGTGGTATGCTAGTACGTCCATTATCCTCTCTATGAAAAATCTCTACTTGCATTCTGAGGAGAATATAATAGGAGATTAGCCATGGCCTTTTCAACATTGAATACTCTTTAATTTGGATAAAAAAAATTAAATATAACTGGAAAAAATATAACAAAGTTTACACAAATTATTGTGGAAGTCATCCAAAAGGTTATATTTATATATAAATAATATATATATTTTCAAAAAGTAATTATTTTTATGTTTTATTATTTTAAACAGGTTAACTAGTTCTTTAACCAATTTGTTGTCAATCGATTTTTTTATCTAAATCGAACCAGTTGGATGATAGGTTCTAAGTTCTGATTGAAACGGTTGATTTGGTCGATTTGGTCTGATTCTTAAAATTATGGTAATACAAAATTTTAATTGTATCATGTGATTTTTTATTTTTAGATTTTTACAGTATTATTCTATTCGATAGGTTAAAAATTAATCTATCACGTATTTAAATTCTATTCAAGAGCTTGCCGCTAAAAAATGGGTTAATACTACTTACACAATGAAGAATTCAAATCTTTGGATAATTGTTCAAGTAAATAAGTGAGATAACAACTCAAGTATTATACCCATCCATGTGAAATCTGTGGAACCTACAATACCCTACCCTCTATGGAAGGGCCCATTTGCAAGGAAGATTAATGGTCCTCTCTTGCTTTTTATTATTGGGACAAACAAATGCTTGCACATTGGATTTCAGTTATGCAAAAGGCTGGCCCCATATATGGGGGCTATCAACTACTAATTAAGGAGAGACTAAAAGAAATAAGGAAAAAATTGAAGGATAAAATAGCCTTGGCCAATATAGACCAAGAAGAGGACAAGGAGAAGAAAATGTGATTGGAAGAATTGTAGGAAAAACTAAAGTGGGATTGCTTCGAATTCAGGAAGCACAGCAATGAAGGCCCATGTTTCTAACATGTGAGGATTGTCCCTCTTCCCATGTGACCTTTTTATTGAAGCAATCTGAAGATTATGTTCAATAAAGTTGTGTTTGGGGATAGGGTACAAATGTATTTAGTTGCATTGAAATGAGAAGATATAAAAAACAAAAATGCTCCATAACTATTAATAATTAGTCATCAAATTAATTATTATATATTTATGTATATTATTTTGTAGA
>NC_029792.2:106621293-106633763 GCF_000816755.2 Arachis ipaensis | reverse complement strand
TGTATGAGCGACCATTTTTTTTTGTATTTATATATTACAGTTGAATACATAGTAGAACTGAAATGCATTATCTATTTATCTTGGTATGAAATTTTATTTATATATTTTCCTTATCTTAGAGCACATTTATATTTATATATTATGAGTAACTAAATAACTAATATCTACAAACATTAAGCAAGTATATATAATTATTCCGAAAATACTAATTAAATATATTATAAAAATATGCAAATATTTTTCTTCAGCCATGCGCCCACGCATGTAAATTTTTTTTTTTTCATAAAACTTACCACACTTTTCTCCTTTTTATTTTTCTTCCACTTCCTTCCAACTAAACATAGCCCAAAAGAAGATGAATTATTATCTTTTCAGTGGAAGATTAGAGATCCAGCATAGTGCAATTATTGGAACTGCAATTTTTTATTTTTCTGAACATGATTTCAGCTGTGATGCATTGATATCGAAATGTGATTGGGAAATGAACTAAATGACTAAATGTGGCATGCTAGTAAAAAGACCTAAATGGCTATATCTATTGCATCTTGTTGGTCTGAATTTCAATAATCCTGAACTCTGAATATGCAGTAAAAATAAAGATATAAGGCTGGTTAGTCAATACTTGATTGGTTAATAAGTAATTGATAAATCCAAAATTTATAATGTAATTATTTAATTTAATTTAATTGATGTTTTATTGTGTCTTAAAACATCATATAAGATATTTATTTATAATTTATTTTCTCTAACAAAATAGATTCCACAAGATAAATCTGTAAATTAATTAAAAGAACTTATAAATTGAAGTTTTGAAATCCAAATAGGTAATAAAATAGAAAGGTTTATAAAGAAATTAAAGGAAAATCAATAAGATGCCTTCGATTTAATTCAAGGACTTTAATCATGAAAAACTTAAAGGCAGAAAAATAAATTGAACCATGAAAGTAAAGAATAATTGATAAATAAACTTGATTGAAATGTTAAGTTTACAGGAAAAATAAACTGAAAGAAAGAAGAGGATGGAAGAAACCCTACAGAAAATGTAACTCGATTGCAAACTCAGGGATTCATTGGGATGTGAGAGTGTTAGAGTATTTTTTCTGCATAAAAGTTCCAACCCTTATTCACTAAGATTTCCTAGTATTTATAGGCTAATCCTACATAACTGCCTATTAATTTATAATTAATTACAATTAAATATGACATTTCAAATTTGAAGCGCAGTCTCTCTTGGTAACCGTTCCCGCCGCATGATTGTAGCTATTCTCCATGAACTCCTCATGCAATAAAAGTCATTAACTTCCCACTTTTACTACTAATCGATTAGTTCTTTCGAAGGCCTTATTTAACCCTTCGAATCAAATCTTCTCTTCGATTTAGCTTATTCGATTGACAACACAATCGAAATCCACATTAGCACCGATTACTTCCAACTTTAAGCTCGCGCGCATGCGTCTTCTTGAAACACCACACTTAGCTTATTTCGATTTGACCCACTTTTATCGAAAATACTTTTTCGATCAATAAATTGCCCCCTTGGATTAATGTGGTTGGCTTTGATATTATTATCGAATAAAAAAAACACTTAATCTAAAAGACGTCAGTTTTCAAACTAATAATAATTGTCATTAAAACTCCCCATTATTACTAATCCATTCGACACGTCTTCCGAGACTTGCACTTTCTCTTTGTACCACTTCATCTTCTTCACAAAGTTACCTCTATCTGTATCTCTTCCACAGTAACGGCTACAGTGATACTTTTAAATTTCACCCTTCCTTCTTTATTCGCATCTCTTGAATTCATTATTCTCTGAACTTCCTTCGCATCAAAACTTTCTCACAAAATCTCCAACCTTCAATTCTCCTTGACAATGGCTGGTTCTTCCTCTCGTGCCACTACTCAAGATAAAGGTAAAGGCCATGCAACAGCACCACCATCTCCGCCAGCTCTTCACATCCTTAATCAAATCAATGATGAAATCATTGATGACCCCATCTTCAAATCAACGATAACAGGATTCTCATCCCCTTTATAATCGGTGCAGATACACATTGCTTCCTCAGGCCGATTGAAACTCTTGAAAAGGCAAACAAAAAGCTTTCGTTCTTCCTAAATGCTGAAGGAGAAGATTTACTGATAAACCAAGCTTTCAACATTTCTAACTTCATCAACCAGAAACCTTTTCGAAACAACCCAAAAATTAAACCTCGAGGGTTTGATTTTACAACTTAGTATCAACACCTTGAACCCACAAAGGGTGCTTCCTAGGGAACCTTAGGAATACAAGAACTGTTAAGGCTTTCTCACTTTTCACTCACCACACATCCTTGGATGATTGGAGCAGTGGCCTGTTTCTGGAACAGAACTACCAATAATTTTCACCTTCCTTGTGGAATGATCGGAATGTCTCTCCTAGATGTAGCTGCTATTATAGGGCTCCCGATAAATTCTCCAGACTGCACTCCTGACATGCAACCTCAGCATCAATACAATGTCACTTTCAACACCCCTTATAGTGACTTCATCGCTCATAATATGGGCGAAGATGGTACATAAATCACTAATGATGAACATGTAGCCTTTTTATTCTACTGGCTAAATACAATTTTGTTCTATTCTCGAAGTGTTCAGATGTCAAAACTCTTCCTTCCCCTAGCTGCTCTTTTACATGAGTGGAAAAATCTCAACTTGGCCAAGCTTCTTCTCGGACACATTTTCAAAGAACTTGGCTTACTTGTCTGTGACCTCCAGGACAACAAAATAAACAACACAGGAGGCCCACTTTGGCTTCTTCAATTATGGCTGAATGCCATTTTTGAAAACTACATGATAAAACCTGTAGGGGGCAACACCCAATCGGATGAAGACAAATTTTGGTCTGTTTTTTCTCTTTTTCATTCTTGCAGAAATTCTGATAATGATCAACTCAATTTCACTCCCTTTTTGTACCGCAACTGCAGTCCTGCCTGGCTCAATCATTTGCTCTTTCCAAACACTAATGAGAAAAGCAAAATTGCAAATCGAACTTGGGCACATCTATTGGCAGTTCAAGTAATACCAATAGGGCTACCACAGTATAAGAAGGAAAGGTTCAAAATAACCTTGTATGCTCCCCATTTAATCGCAAGACAATTGGGATTCTCTCAGGCTATCCCAACTCTTCAACCTCGACACAGTGAACCATTTTGTCAAATTACTCTGACCTCTCAAGAGGATTTCAACACTTGTCTCTTAAAAAATCAAAAACGAAGAGACCGCTTCAACTTCTTGATTTATGAACATAGTTCATTTATCACCAAATCCTGTCTTGAATGGTGGACTGCTTATTACTCGAGGTACACCCGTACCTTTGAAGACATCTAGCAAACTGCTATTCGAACAACTGTTACTGAAAACTCTCCAAAAAGAACACACAAAAGGAGAGCTGAGGCTGCTCGACCACCACCACATAAGATCAGAAGGACTCCTACCAGAACTTCTCGTAGAGTAATTCTTCTATTCATAACTCTACTTTCAAATTCAAAATATCCTTCGAATACTACTCTTATGTATTTTTTCAAAACATAATTGATCTTGGACTTTTAACAGCTAATTTTGCAATCATCAAGCGAAAGTGAGGATGAGAGTGAACCAACCAACAAAGATTCTCTTGCTGCTTTCTCTCAATCAGAAGATGCAGCCGATTCTGATCCTAGCACTCAGCTAATACTAAGATCCAGAATTCCTCAGCTAACACACCCATCACTATACACTTCTTACTTAGTTTAAAATAAATCCTAAACTCATAATTGTGTACCTTTTATATTAGCCCATTAATGTTGCCCAGGCTACTTTTTTCACTGGAGCTCTCGATCAACTAATCCCTCAGCAACAAAATGACCCAGAGCACTCTACATCGCATGATTCAATTCAATTCACAGGATCTCTATAATCAATTTCTGCTGCTCGTCCACCTCTTCTTCACACAACACAAGTGATCAATCTGACAGAAAATCCTCTGCAGCAATCTCCAGAAGGAACCCATCAACTTGAATCAACCTCACTCAACAATTAAGCTGCACTAATTGAAGAGAACCAAACGGTTCCAGACTCCAATTCTGCTTCTAAAGCCGCTGACACCACTAATTCAGATTCCTTTCGATCCAAGATTTCTGAGACCCCTCCAGAGTTACAACCTGATCCTTCACTCCAAACCCCTCTAGGACCAAGACCAGGGACATCGAATATTCCTACCACTCCAAGTAGTGCTACCTTGGATGACCTGATTTCTGTTTTGAATAAAATTTTCAAAGAAAAGAAAGTACCAGTCCCTGTTCCAAAAATCTCAAGGTCTGCCACACCAAGACCTCCAATCGAATTAAAGCCTGACACTCGGGAACAACTTCGATTACTCATCAAACTTTTGGATCATCCACCTACTTCATGGGTTAATGATCTAATCCTCAACAAACTCCTGGAGGACTGCTTGAATTCTTCTTTTGAATTCCCAAACAACACACCATATTCTGCTTCAATCCAAGAATTCAAACAACTTCTTAATGATAGCGTTGCATCTCAGTTTCAACTTCAAAAAACTGAAAATGAAGAAGCTACAGCCAAATCTAAAATAGAAAACTGTCTTGCAACTGCTCAACCAATCCAATCCTCTCGTGAGAAATTTGATGTGAGAATCTCTCATGCTATTTCCGTTCAGGCGTTTCATGATCAAGAAGAAGCAAGACTCGAAGCAGAATTGGCTCAACTTCAAAAATAACTTGCCACTATACGCCAAGATAGAGCCACCCTAGCTAAACCTCTGGCTGCAGTCCAACAAGAGCAACATCTCCTTATCCAGAAACTTGTCTCAATCGACACCGAGCGGGGAGAGTATGAAAAACAACTTGAGAAGATTCAAACTGATAAGTTCAAGCAAATTGAAATGCTTATGATTCTGGAAAATAAAAGGACAAAGTTGCGCTCTGATTTGGCGAAGCTATTGGCATCTTGAACTCTTTTTTTTTTTTTTACTTTTGTAATGACTATTTCCTTTTCTGAACTTATTCCTGTTGAATTTCTATATTTCCCAGCAATAGAAATATTTCAGATATTTCCCATTAATCGAATTAACCACTTTTCCTGACTCAATGTCTTTAATCTGATAGGCATTTCCAGAAAATACCCCTATCAGTTGAAAGGGACCTTCCCAGTTATGAGACCATTTACCAAGAAATTTTGATTTCTTTTCCATTGGTAAAATAACTTTCAAAACTAACTCACCTATCTTGAAAGATTTCTCCTTAATTCGACGATTATAACTTCGAGCAATACTTTCTTTTTGTCGAATTACATTATCAAGTGCTAGAATTCGCTCTGAATCTAACTCATATAATTCATCAAACATGGCATTCCAATAGTCATCGACTGGCAACTCACTCTGTTTTGATACTCTTAGGGTATTCAAATTAATTTCCAATGGTAGTACTGCAGCATGACCATACACCAACTTATAAGGTGAAGTTCCTATCGAACCTCTTGGTGAATTCCGATAAGCCCATAACACTTGACTTAAAGTCTCATGCCATGTTCGAGGCCTATTCCTGATATGCTTTTTAATCAAGCCAATCAATATCTTATTTGCTGCCTTCACTTGCCCATTTTCCTGTGCATAATAAGGAGTTGAAGTAACCATACTAATGTTTCTTGAAGCCGCAAAATTTTTAATTCGCTGGCCAGTAAACATAGTTCCTTGGTCAGTACTTAGCGTCTGAGGAATTTCAAATCGATGAATAATATTTTCCTCGACAAATTAATTATCTCTGTTTGACCAACTTCTATCAAAGGAACTGCTTCAACCCATTTCGTGAAATAATCAATGACCACTAAAATAAATTTATGCTGCTTCGATGAAGGGGGTGAATTAATCCAACTAAATCTAAAGTCCAACCTCTAAATAGCCATGGCTTTATTATCGAATGTAATTTAGCCGCTGGAATCTGTTGTATCGAACCATATTTTTGACATTCTTGATATGCCTTTGCATAATCAATACAATGTTTTTATCATAGATGGCCAAAATACATGATTACGATATAACACCCATCTCATTTTCTTTCCTGCCTGATGAGCACCACATATTCCATTATAAACTTCCCCCAAAGCAATATTTTGATATTCTCGACTCAAGCATCTCAACAAACTTCCATCGATCCCTTTTTTGTATAACTCACCGGCCAATAAAACGAAGTTCATTGCTTTTAACTTTAGTTTTCTATCAATTGTAATATTGGAATCTTTCAAATATCGAGCAATAGGTTTTCTCCAATTGGAATCATCCCATTCGCTCATGCATAGCACCTCTCTCTCATTTGCTGGTACCAAAATTTGATGGATAGTAGATAATTTCTTAATAGTTTCCGGACCAATCCAATACTTCGAAGCAATTTGGGCTAACTCATTAGAAATCTCATTATGAATTCGAGGGATATACACCAAAGAAACTTTTCGAAAAGACGTCAATAACTCCCAAGCAGTTACTAAATATTTTTGTAACGTCTCATTATTACACTTAAACTCCTTCGACAACTGCTTTAAAACTAACTGTGAATCCCCCAGAATTTGAACTTCTAAAGCTCCTTTGTCGATTAAAATTTCTAGACCCAGAATCAAATCCTCATATTCGGCTACATTATTGGAACAAGGATACTTTAATTCGAACAAGAATTCTGATGGAATACCCTCTGGTGAGATAATAAGGATTCTAACCCCGGCGCCATCTTTATGTTTGGATCCATTGAAATACAATTTCCAATAATTAACTTCTACATCGAATATATTTGTCCCCTGGTCATTCAGATCTTTCGAATTGTCTACAAGAAAATCTGCAATGACCTATCCTTTCACAGTCTTAGCCGGGACATATTGTAAATCAAATTCTGTTAATGCCAGTATCCATTTTTCCAAACGTCCTCTTAACATAGGAAAACTTAGCATATATTTAATAAGATTGGTTTGTGCTATTACTTTCACCGATTTAGCCACCATATAACATTTTAACTTCATACAAGCATGATATAGCGACAAGCATAATTTTTCAATCGGAGAATACCTTGTCTCGATATCAGTTAGAACTCGACTAAGGTAATAAACCGCTCGTTCATGCCCATTTTCATCATCCTGGGCTAACTTACACCCTATAGTGTTTTCAGATGCTGCAATATATAAAAGGTTCAGATAGACGCACATTCGCCATAATTGGAGCTTTTGATAAATATGACTTAATCGAATCAAACGTCGATTGATGTTCTGTGGTCCATTTGAATTTCGAACCATTCTTTAATTTCACCAAAGGCGCGAATACCCTAGTTCGATCCGAAAGATTCGAGATGAATCTCCTAACATAATTTACTTTTTCCAAAAACGATTGTACTTCCTTCTTCGATTTGGGTGCAGATAATGCTAATATCACATCTGCTTTATTTTTATCAATAGCTATCCCCTTTTTATGAACAACAAAGCCTAAAAAGTTTCCAGTTGATACCCCGAAAGTACATTTCAAAGGATTCATTTTTAATCCTTTCTTCCTCATAGTAAGGAATGCCTTTCTTAAATGGTCTATGTACTGACCCACAGAAATCGATTTTACCATTACATCATCGATATTGAAAGAGTGGAGGATCTCTTGTTATCTTATTTTGTATTTTGGATTATTTTGATGTAGATACTCTCACTTTTGTTATTGTACTTTGTTGCCTTAGAGGCTTACTTTGAGAGTTAGGATGCTGCCATTTTATTTGAAAAACTCTTCTATGTCTGTATTAACTAATCGGCCTAAACTCCACAGGCTGCGGCTAGTATTCTTTTGGCTATTACACACACAACACACACACACACACACACACACCTTGTGATCTTATATCTTTATCCTGTTGTATCTTGTGCCATTACGCGCGCTTTTAGTTAGTTCGTGTGAATGCTTCGCGCTCTTGTATTTTTGTTTTGAGTTTTAATTCTTCATCGGACTTCTAGTATTATTATTTTCTTCTATATATTATTGTACGAGCTTTAGAACTGTCGTGACACTTTGTTATCTTTTGTTTTACGGCATGAGGTAAAGTTTAGGGGTAATAGGGTGTTACAAAAATTATATTATAATGAATATCCTAATCTAAAAAACGTATGGTTGTAAATACAAATTGAATTTAATTTTGATGCATTATTAATATAAATTAATTTTATACGTGTATTAAATTATATAACATTATATCATAAAATAATTACTATTTTTATTGATTATATATATGATTATCTCAAAAGACAAATGTGATTACCCGATTGTATAAAATGTTTAAGTGCAACATAATTAAAGCAAAATATACAAAAGTGGTTGCCAAAGTAATTTCGTCGTGGCAGGCAATGACGGGTATGTCTAAAATGAGCCTAACTATTTTGTGTGTATTAGATGCGTCACCTTTTATGAACCATTAGATTTTATTAATTGAAAATCAAAGGATATTATGAAAGAGGAGTATTGATAAACTTTATAAATATAGAATATATTAATATATACATACATAAATACATTTTAATACAGAATATGGATTTTCTTTTTCTAACAACGTCGTGGTGGTTGTAGTGCCAATTATTACAAGAATGAGTTAATAGTCAATTTCGTCCTTGAAATATATTTCGATCTCTATTTTTGTCCCCAAAAGATAAAATTAATCAAAATCGTCCTCCAAAGATATCATAACTGATCACGTTCGTCCT
This sequence comes from Arachis ipaensis, assembly GCF_000816755.2. Lineage (NCBI taxonomy): Eukaryota > Viridiplantae > Streptophyta > Magnoliopsida > Fabales > Fabaceae > Arachis > Arachis ipaensis. The sequence goes on along the minus strand of NC_029792.2, from coordinate 106,625,015 downwards.
TCCGTCATCTCTGTAGCTGAGTTGGCAAACGTCCACTGATGTGGCTGGGCTGTTAACTGCCAAGGTGGCAGAGAACAAAAACGACGCCGTTTCAGTAGAAGGCTCTCCTAGCCTTGAAACGTCACTGTTTTGTCTTCAGAAGAGGGATTCATGGGAGAAAAAATTCCGAGATTCAGAATGCTATCCGCTCTCGCCTTTCTCATTTCAAGCAACATTCTGAGTCAGTACACTGAATCACTCTCTCTGCTCTCTGCATTACTCTCACTACTCACTACTCACTACATATGTTTTTCTTTTGCATGCAGTTCTTTGACTTTTGAAGGGGTTCGTAGATTGCTTGAGAAAAGTTTGGTCTTACAGCAATTTTTATTGGACCCTCATAAGACTTTTATTAACAATTATTTGGTCAAGGTACCTCCTTTTTTATTTTATTTTATTTGTTAAGATGCTTTTACTGTTTGTTTGCGAGTTTTGACTTCCATTTCCCTCCAAAACCAAATCTCGCTTCGCAATCATAGTTTTAATCTCTTCCTAGCATGCAATATAATTGTTTCTTACGGCTACACTTCCACTTTCTGATTGTTGATCACATTAGTGTATGGTGTTGATTGTTGAACTAATATAGTATCCAAATTGTGCCATGCATGGAGGTTTTGGCTTTTAGAAATTAAACTATGCAATAATTGCTTATTGTGACTTGTGATCACAACCATTTTCTTTACAATATATTTGCATATGTTGATTTGTGAAGCTTTATGTGATGAAGAAAGCTTGTATTTTATGACATGTCCTTGTAAATTTATTGATGTGTATTTTTATCCTGCACAACTGGTAGTGCTTAGAAGAGGCTGGTTATGATTATGATGCCCCAAAGTCATCAGCGAAGGTTGGGGGATAAAGTTGCAAGTACACAAGAAACAGAAGAACCAAACAGAGAATGTCAATCAAAAGATGTAGAGGATATTTACCCTGCAGGTGGCAAGAAAGCGAAAAACTTGCAACAACGAGTTAAATTTGCAACTGAAGTAAAGGAAGCTAAGAACAAGGAAGCTAAGGACTATGGAGGGAAGGTAGTTCAAAGGGAAGCATTGATTAAGAAAGCTATTACCGAAAGGTCTTCCTTCATCAAGGCTAATTTTGAGTATGCTGCTGACTCTTTCGATAAACTTAGCATTTTGATCTCTCTTGGTTACAATGAACACTAGGGACCTTTAATAAGATATGACGTTGGGCACTTTTCACTTGCTAATTGCAGGATTATTACAATGGCTGTTCTTCGTCGGCTATTGGAGGAAGATCTTCAACTTGATAAATTTGCTCTTGATCCATATAGGAAGTTTATAAATCAACAGGTAGATGAGGTGAGTTAGAAAATCCATCTAGTATGCCTCAATAATGCCTGAAAGAATTAAGGAAAATTGAATGCTGCTATATGATTCTTAGCAAGTAGTAACTCTGTTAAGTGTTAATTATGAAGGTATTAGAATCTTCTGAAGTTGTGGAACCTTCAAACAATGGCAAGAAAAGTAGTATCATCACTCCTCACTCCTAAAAAATTTTACATTCGCCTAATCATCTAACAAATTCATTTGGTACTGGATTATACAGGATCAATTGGTAGCTAGGCCACCTAAGTTACAAGTGATTAAAAGAAAAGCAAGGTTAACGTCCTCCCCTAAGCCTACTGCAACTGGATCTGTGGTTGTTTCTGCTGAGACCATTAAAGGGACAAGTTCTGAAACTGCTAAGAGGCTGGCCAACTTCATGACTTTTGTGCCTACTCCAGGCTTCAAGGCTCCAAGAAAGAATGATGACAAAATTTGATTTGTTAGGAATGTGTTGTGGTTGACTCTTTTTGTGTATGAGACAACATTCTGTTTGTTATTTTTTTGTATGGTATTTAAGTCTAAAGACAATGTATTGTGGTGACATCAGAACTTTATAACTTTGTTGTGGAATTTCTCTGTTAAGACAATGTGACAATTAGCCTTCAATGATAAGTTATTACTAAGATTACTTACTTTGTTGCTTATTTTGTTTATGGCTCAACATAATTCATATGAACAATGATTTTGTTTATGCCTCAACATAATTTATATGAACAGCGACAGAGAATTTTTCGCCAAATTTTATAAAATTATCCACAATTAACTGGGAATTGCTTCCAACTTCAAATAACTACTCCCATTCAAGTCAAAAAATTCAATACACCATTACATGTTCACAGAGGATAACAACTACTCCAAACATCAAAATCATTAGTAGTTTTAGAACTCTAACTTCAGCTTTAAAGCTGCCCAACTTCCATGCCACTTTCACCCTCCATTCATCATAGTCACCTTCAACCTCCATATTAGTTCCTGCATCTTTCTTTGTACCACATACATCCACTGCTTCAAATTCATCATCATCAACCCACTTAAAATAATTGCAGTGACTGCCCTTCTACAATTTCAGAAAGGAGTAAACAAAAAAAATCAAAGAACACCCAACAGCATAGAACAAGATAAAAAAACTTTAACTTCTTTTAACATCACTCACCCGGTACCTTAGACATGCATGGAACAATCTATTCGGATTCTCTGCTGTCCCATATTTCTTAATCACAGTCTTCAGCCCACAGAAACATGATCCGTCATGAGAATTCAGCCTCCTCCTTCGCATCGAAGCACTAGATCCATGACTGTCGTGCGATGCATGCGACAAACCGCCACCACAACTACCATTTCCTATCTCCATCCAGTTAGCCAGCCAAGAATTACAGCTCCTACTTAGCTCTACTGCCACCGAAAGTGTTCACGACGTTGTATTTATCGTTGAAATTGGGATTAGGGTTTATCTACTCCAAAGACTAATTTGACGTCTTAAACAAGACTTATCTTGTCATCAACAACATGCTACAGCTTGGCGTTTGCCACTTTGGCAGTTAACGGTCCACGTCAGCGGACGTTTGCCAACTCAGCTACGGAGATAACGGAAGGACGAATGTGACCAGGTACGGTATCTTTGAAGGACAATTTTGATTAATTTTATCTTTCGGGGACAAAAATGGAGATCGAGGTATCTTTCAGGGACGATTTTGACTATTAACTCTATAAGGAGCAAAAAAGTAGAACAGACTATAGACTTTGAAGGTGTCAATTGTTGAAGGAGCCAAATGCTATGGTTTTAGAGGTATATAAAATTGCAGTGTGGTGAAACAATTTGACATAAATTAAAATGGCCGCTTTGTCTTTTCTCTTTTTTGCTTTAAAATTATCCAGTGATATTAAAAAATATATTATTATATAATAATATATTTTTAATAAAATTAACTATTAACAAATATTTTTTAATGAATAATCTAATTATTTTTAAATAATATAAAATCTTTTAATTATTTTCAAGTAATATAAAATAATTTAATTTTTTATAATATGTAATTAAAAATAGTACTGTATAACGCCACAATTTTATATACCTCTGAAATCAAAGCATTTGACTCCTTCAACAATTGACACTTTTAAAGTTTATAGTCTATTCTACTTTTTTTGCTCCATGTTCTTGTAATAATTGGCACCACAACCACGACAACGTTGTTAGAAAAAGAAAATTTATACCTTTAATATTAATATATGTTTTAAAATATTATATATAATATGTAAAAATGTTGATTTTTATTATTTTTCACATTTTGAAACAAACATTTTTTTTATTTATATTCTTAAAAAATAAAATAAAAA
>NC_029792.2:106619808-106620520 GCF_000816755.2 Arachis ipaensis | reverse complement strand
AAAAAATAAAAAAAATAAACAACATTATTTTTTTAAATATAAGCAAAAATTTATTTTTAAAGATTACATATATAATGCACTTATCGATAGGAACTTTTATACATATATATACACTAATTTATGATTTTCATAGGTTCATGTATAATAATTGTATGTATCTGTTAAATCTCAAATGAGTAACAATGAATAATATTTATAACAAATAAAAAAATAAGTGAACATGTTTTAATTATATAAAAATGTAAATTATAATTATATAATTTTCATGTCATTTTATAGATTTTGTTTGTTGTGTAGAAATAAATTTTTATCTTTATTTAAAAAATTTAAAATTGTGTTTATTTTCTATTTTTATTTTTTAAGGGTGATTTTAAAGTAAAAGATTATATTTATTATTTTTAAAATATTCTATATTAAAATATATTTATGTATGTATATATTAATATATTCTATATTTATAAAGTCAATTAATACTCTTCTTTCATAATATCTTTTAATTTTTATATAGTAAAATCTAATGGTTCATAAAAGATGGCGTATTTAATGCACACAAAATAGTTGGACTTATTTTAGACATATGATCATATTTGCATATCGAAAATGTTTGGTAACCAAAGAAAATCGAACAGCCATAACTTGTCTTATTTAGCATTCATTAATTGTTGCGACAATTAATTAATGCTAAATAAGGCAAGTTCTGGCTGTTTTTTTT
>NC_029792.2:106591560-106619783 GCF_000816755.2 Arachis ipaensis | reverse complement strand
ATTTTTTATTAGTACTGTTTTTTTGGGTTTTTGTATTAGATGTATCAAACCTATGTTTTTGTTTTAGATGTACCAAACACATAGGTTTTTTGTGTTTTTTTTTTTTTTGTCGATGTAAAGATCAAAAGATGGTTTATTATTATTATTATTATTAGATATAGATATGATATATATACTCTTATAGATACAGATATAAAGATATATGAATGATATATATTACTCTTATGGCCTTATTAATATACGTTTCTCATTATGATCCATCTGTTTTTTTCCTATTAATGGTTCCATTTTGCTGAACTAAGGTAATTCGAGCCGGGTTGGCCTAAACCCGGCCCAGCATGATCAAACTTAGCAAAACCCTAATGCCCCATATGATACCCTGCCTCCCCCGACTCTCCGCTCTCGTGTTGAGCAGAAGAAGAAGAAGAAGAAAGAAAGAAAAAACAGAGAGAGAATGGGCCGCGTGAGAACCAAGACAGTGAAGAAATCTTCACGCCAAGTGATTGAGAGGTACTACTCTCGCATGACTCTTGACTTCCACACCAACAAGAAGGTTCTAGAAGAAGTTGCCCTCATCCCTTCCAAGAGGCTCCGCAACAAGATCGCAGGCTTCTCCACTCACCTCATGAAGCGGATCCAGAAGGGACCCGTCAGAGGCATCTCCCTCAAGCTTCAAGAGGAGGAGAGGGAGCGTCGCATGGACTTCGTTCCTGATGTGTCCGCCATTGACACTCAACACATCGAGGTCGACAAGGAAACCATTGACATGCTTCAGTCTCTAGGTATGTCTGACATCCCTGGAATCACTCAGGTCGATCCCGTTCCTGTTCAGCAGATCCCGTTTGGTCGCCCTGGCGCTGGATTCGGTGGTGCTCAGAGGAGGTACTGAGAAAACAGACAGTTTTTCTCTGTTTTGGAATTGTATTATCGATATTAGGGTTTTTAATTTGGGGGAAAAGTAATGTTATCTTATGTTTGAACTTAATACTGGTTTAGTGGAACTGAAGAATTTCTGCGAATTAGGTTTTTGAGGATAAATTTGTGTGGCTTGATTTTAGTTAAGATTTGTTATGAACTTATAATTAGAGGCAATATATTGGTGAAATTGTGATGAAACTGAAATATATGCCGATTAGGTTTTGTTACTTAAATTTGTGCATGCTTCACGAATTTTGTGGGGTGTGTTATGCTTGAAACTTATCATTGGTGGATGTTGTGATGCCAAACTTAAAGTATAATAATTTTGTTCAAACTACAAGAGGGTTATTCTTTGTGACGTTTTGCTGGAAACTTAGTGGAATCATAATAGGTTGAGTTCCATTAATCGTGGTTTAGTGTTTAATTCGTTCATAATTGATATACAGCTGGTCAAGTAGCTGCACGGTTCGAACGAATACTCCGCATTTGCGTTAAAAGTCTGAACACGATTTCCAAGAAAAAGTAATCATGTTTGGTCAATCAAACGAGATCGAGATGACTTGCAACATATATGATTATCAATTGTTTAGAGCACAAAAGCTAATCTGTGCATCAATGTGATTTCACGTTATAGCAAATTTTGGTAATCTAAACACAATCTTTTGCGTTTGCTATGAGTGTTTTCAAAGATGTTATTAGGGCAATTTACCCATTTAAATAAACAGGTAACCAATATTACTAGATTACACATATGCAAACTGGATACTGAAATGTATTTTTTTCCAAAATTATGTAAACTGCGATAGGTATTGTGGTTTACAATATGAACGTAATCTGTTACAGGAGTGCCGCGGATTACGTTGGCGTTAAACCATCACATAAACCGTTACAGGAGTGTCGCGGTTTATGTGTGTTTGTGATACGTGCATAAACCGCTACAGGGAGTGAGTTATTTGAAGAGAGTCATTTTCATACTTTTACAAATGGATAGAGAGGAAAGTTTGATGATTCTAGTCCACTGTTCTGGTAAAATTAAAAAAAGTAACAGGCATGGTGTTAAGTTCACGGATAAAGAACCGCTGAGCATTTTTATCCATTTGACTGATACTTTGTCGGATCTGAAGAGGAACATATTGCAGAAGGCAGGGTTAGCTGGGGCCAAGTCGGTGAATAAGGTGTTCTACAAGATTCCGATGGCGGTCGTGTCGAGTGGTGTGCAGTATGAAACATTTGCATAGGGTCAGATGAAGACATGGGGTTGTTGTTTCATTGTTGGCAGAGTTTTTCGGAGGTGAGAATACACGAGTTGTTTGCCAAGTTGGAAGACCGAGTGGACAGTTCCTGGGCTTTAGCGCCAAATCCTCAGTCGACGACGGTGGGGGGTGCTTCTACTTTGATGCCTGTCGTTGCACCCAGGTGTCTCCTACCTGCACCTCCACCTGTTCTAGCACCGGCAGATAGGTCTCCTAGTTTGATTACTGGTCTTGTTGGGAGTGGTGAGCCGGATCACTATGAGGACGCGATGCGGGACTATGATTCGGACGATGAGCCCGATCACATATCAGGGGATAGTGAGGACGAGACTCCAGTGCCCCCACTTGCACCTCAGGGGCCATCCAGTTCTGGGTCGCACCAACAACCGCCGCATTTCTCGACGCTCAATCTGGAAGCAGTGAGCCAACAACCAGATGATCGACACACCTTCGGCTACCAAGGATTACACGAGGGCAATGCTTCTGCCAAATTTGTGATTGGTCAATCTTTCCAGACTAAGGAGGAAGCTGTGATGAGTGTTAAGGATTATAGCATTCGTCGTGGAGTTCAGTATCGGGTTATGGAATCTGATCATCTGAAGTATGTTGGGAGATGCAAGGAGTTTGGAAATGGCTATTGCCCAAGATGGAAACTCCAATAAATTGCCAGTTGCGTTTGCACTTGTTGAGGGGGAGAATGCTGAGTCGTGGGCTTTTTTCTTATCCCACTTGCGTCAACATGTGACCCCACAGGAAGGGATTCTGGTGATTTCTGACAGACACAACGGCATTAAGGCTGCACTGGAGGCACCGGACAGTGGTTGGAAACCGCCTCATACATATCGAGCGTATTGCATTCGACACGTTGCAGCCAATTTTGCTCTCAATTTCATGGGTTAGGATGCGAGGCGGATGCTCGTGAATGCGGCGTATGCGAAGACTGAAGCCGAGTTTGACTACTGGTTTGATATTATGAGGATTGAGAATCCGGGCATGTGTGAATGGGCCAACCGGCTGGAGTACGATAAGTGGACCCAACACCAGGATGGAGGCAGATGGTTCGGCCACATGACGACGAACATATCCGAGTGTGTTAACTCTGTACTGAAGGGGACACGGAATCTTCCGGTAACTGCACTTGTGAAATCCACATATGGGAGATTAGCAGAGCTTTTTGTTATCTGAGGACAAACAGCAGAGGCACAGTTGGGATCAGGCCAACGGTTTTGCCAGGCCCTGGTCAAGGCGATTGAGCGCAACCTGAAAGATGCGAGGTGCTTCACGGTTACTCTGTTCGACAGACATCAGTCTGAGTATACCATGGCTGAGACGACTCCTACGGGAACTTCTCGCTTGGGACGTATCGGGTTTCCCTCAGAAATCGCACTTGTGAATGCAGGTACTTTCAAGCTCTCCATTACCCTTGCTGCCATGCGATTGCATGCTGTGCTCAGTTCCGGTTAGACTAGGCTACGTACGTCCATGAGGTTTATACCATGAGTAAGGTGTTCAGCGTATACCGGATGGGATTTTTGCCACCTATTCCGGAGGGTCTCTGGCCACCATACGCCGGTCCTACTATCATCCCTGATCCTAACATAAGACGTGCCAGAGAAGGGCGACCAAGGTCAACAAGAATTCGTAACACCATGGATGAGGCTGATACTGGTTGGCCGAAGCGATGTGGGCTATGCAGACAGACAGGACACACTCGTAGGACTTGCCCTCAGCGAGGATCCGCCTCCAGTGCCGAGGCATAGTTGTCTTTAGGTCGTCAGGATTAAGTTGCATTTTTCTCTCCTTGTTTGTGTTCTTCTTTTGTTTTAGTCGTGTTTACTGTTAAGTGAAGTTGTAGTTGTTTATCGATTCTCTATGTACTAATGATTCTCTCTGGGTTCAAATTCTCTCTAGTTTGCATAATGTGTATTCTGGTAATATTGGTTCCTTGTTTATTTAAATGGGTAAATTGCCCATGTTATTAGTATAGCAAATGACTTTCATTGTTTTTACGAGTGAATACCCGATTCGGCTCCTTATAATTTTTTTGAATGACTACGAAGTTTTCAAACAAAAATATCTTTTTTGGTTTTTAATTTTTAACTTTGTGAGGTTGGATAGTCTTTGTTTTAATAATCTCTCTTCAAAATATATTTATGTGACATATTAATTATTAATATATCTTTTATTTAATTTTTATAAGTAAAAGTAATTTAAAAATTACTAATATTTTTTAGTTTTATACAGTAAATTTAGTTAATGTATTTAAAAAAGATAATAAAACTAAACAGTTTTGATAATTATCCTTAAAAGACAAGGAGATTTCCAACAAAAAAAAAAAGAATTAGTTAATCCTAATTGGTTTGTAATGGATAAATTAACAGTTTAACATGCCATGCAGGTTTATTCTGTTAATACAAATAAAAAATATTAACAGAGGGACTAAAGATCAGGGCTGAAAAAAGCATTTTTCTGTTGAGGTCTCATTGTCTTTCAAAATAATTGTCAGGGACCGTGTGTGATTTTTTCTTTTTTTTATTTTATCTAGTATGTGGGGGTGGAGGGGGGTGGAGGGGATAATTCTTTACTTCTGCAAATAATTGTTTATTGTGATTTTTGAAAAATAGGGTTAGATACTCTTTAGGTACTCTGATCATGAGAGAGCAAGAGAGAGTGGGTTGGGGAAACACAAGTTGGGGTAGGTCTAGGTCGTCACGATCCAAAGTCAAAGATCCAAGGCTTTGGAACCGACAAGAGTACATCCGTTTGGAGGAGGAATCCTTTAGCATTTTTGTGGATGGGTTACCAGAAGATATATCGAAACGTGAATTGTTTGGCTTGTTTTCGTGGACAGGGCAGATCATTGACATATATCTATCAAGGAATATGAGAAATGGTGCAGTATACCTTTTTGCTTTCGTACGATACACCACAAAGGGAGGAGTGATGGGTTGAAAAATGCCAATTAAGAATTTCTGATAAAAATAGCGTTGCAAGTACAGTCCTAACCAACGAAATTTCTACTATCAATTTAAATTGTGTCACAATTAATAATAAAAAGCCAGGAGTAGAATTCCGGGTCGTTTCCCTAAGAGTTGACACAAGATGCAAATTATTGGTTAGAATTTTCCTGAATATTTTTGAAATTGAGAACGGAAAAATAAATGGCTAGAAATTAAAGCAATAAATAAATAACAAGAGGTGATATGTATTCAAAATAAAAGGCCTTGGTCAGGGGAGAGAATTGGAGTTTCTATCCTTGTTGTCTTTCCCAAGTATAATAGTAAATGTTCATTGTTTCCACTTAGTTATTCTCTTGCAATTGAAGGAAAGTCAAGTGGGTATCACTAACTCTAGCTCACAAGTCCTAGTCACTTCATGGGAAGGACTAGAGTTGGTGAGAAATGAGTTAGCCAGCAATTCCCAATTACAAATTAATACTTGAGTATCACAACTCAAGGGTTTCCAATTAATCAACCCCCAAGCCAAGTTGGAAGATCTACTCCATTAATATGAATGCCATTTTCATAAACACATGGTGGGCGTAAATAAAAGACATGATAATTATAAGGGAGTAATTAAATCAGAATTACCACTAACAATGATTAACAATAACCAGACAAGCAATAAAAATAAACATAAAAATAATTCAATGCATTAATGAAATTCAAGAGTAACAATATCCAAACATAAATTCAATAACCAAATGGAAAAGAGCATTAAGGGAATGAAATTAAAAAAGAAAGTTATAAGAAAAATGACTCCTATTGAAGATATCAGTAACTCTCTCAAGATCCAAATCCAAGCAAAACTAAGAACATCGAAAACCCTAGAGATAGTAGGTGTTTTTTTCTTTAGAATAAAAACTAATCTAAAACTAAAGTGAAAGTGAAGTGTCCTCAGTCTCAGCTCCATCCTTGACTCTAGTATGCATTTTCGGGCTTGAATCTGGGTCCAAATCAGCCCAGAAATCGCCCCCAGCGAGTTTTGTTAAGTGCAGCACGTGATGCTCTGTCACGCGTACGTGTCGGTCACGCGTACACGTCGCTGAACCTTGCACCTGGCCACGCGTACGCATCACTAAACGACGCTCCTGGTCATGCGCACGCATCGGCCATGCATGCGCATCGCTCCTCGCTTCTCAAGTCTTCAATTTCTTGTGCTCCTTCTACTTTAACATGCTTCATGTTCATCCTTTAAGCCATTTATGCCCTGTAAACCTGAAAACACTTAACAAACACATCACATCATTGAATGGTAAAGAAGGAGAATTAAAAATTAACAATTTTAAGGCCTAGGAAACATGTTTTCAATCATAGCACAAAATTGGGAAGGAAACTTAAAAACATGCGATTTACATGAATAAGTGTGAGAATAGTTGACAAAACCCACTCAATTCAGTCCAAAATATATCATAAAATAGTGGTTTATCAAATCTCCCCACACTTAAACATTAGCATGTCCTCATGCTAAGCTCAGGTGAGACAAAGGAGTGAACGAAAAATGGTGAGACTTATGCAATGCAATTTATCTATAAGAATGCAACTACATGCTAAATGCTTCTACCTACTTGGGTAAAAGTAAACAAATTCTCCAAGACAAATATAATTGGATTCCACTAATTCAAATCACACAATAAAGGACAAGTAAACTTGTAAGAAGAAAGCTCATAAAAATCAGGAACAAAGAATCGAGCATCGAACCCTCACTGGAAGTGTATACACTCTAATCACTCTAGTGTTTAAGGGTCGATTCTCTCGGTTCTCTACTAAGCTGGCTTTCTAAGACTTGCTCTTCTTCTAACAATCAACAAAAATTTAATGCACAAATACACATATCAAGAGGTCTTTTCAAGGGTTATAATGGGGTTAGGGTCAAGGTAGGAATGTATTTGGTTAAGTGGACTAAAATCCAAATTTTTGATTAACCTAAACTTTCCACCTAGCTTAAGACATTCCATGTTATCATAATGCAAAGCCTAGCCACCCATTAAGGCATTAACTATTTTTTCACAAATCCATGAACCTTGATATCTTTTGAGTATAAATCATATGCATTAATTCACTTATTAGGCTTGGGGCATTTTGTCCCCTTTTTATTGCTTCTCTTTTTCTTTTCTTTTCCTTATTATTCATATATTTTTTTCTTTTTTTTTTTAGTGAGTTAATGCATGTGATTAATGTGCTAGATGCATGAACAAGTGCCCAAACTATTTTCACAATTTCATATAAGAATATAAAATACCCAATTTTCTAACCAAGTAATTCCCAAATCCAAATTCCCCACACTTAGTTCATATGCACACTCACTAGTCTAAACTAACCAAGGATTCAAATTAGGGACATTTATTATTTTCTGCTTAGAGTTAATGATGTGCTAAAATGATGAATAAATGGGGTAAAATAGGCTCAATATTAGGTTGCAAAGGAAAATGAGAGGGTAAGGCCATATGGATATGTGAGCTATAGTGAAACAAGGTCTCAATCACGTAAGTGCATGCATACATCAAAAAATGGAAATATAAAATCAAGCAAGACAAAGATCACAATTTTAGAGAGAACAACACACACCAAAATAAAACATTGGTTGATAACATGCAACTAATCAAATAGGTTCAAAATCTCACTGGTTTTGTGTGTTCGAGCTCTAAAACCATGTTCCAAATATAAATTCTTTCAAACAAGTTCAACACAAAGTTTTTTCAAATTAGTGAAATGCTGTAAAGCAGTGTCTTGTAAAAGAATTTATCACTTCAACCAAGTAGTACCTAAATGCAAGAAACTAACTACTCATGCAAGTTATCCTATGTAAAACAAGAAAATTAAAATATTGGTGTTGAGAGAGAGTTATTACCTTCGGGAGTCAGTTACCGACCTCCCCACACTTAATGCTTGGCAAGGTCCTCCGTGCCATCAGTGATCCGCAAGGTGGGTCTGGGATTGCCACTTCCAATATCTGGATCGGTCGCCTTGCCATCAACGGAAGTAGAGGCCGAGGTGTCAGGTTCCTCCATAGGTGGGTTAGAACACCCAATGAATTCCTTCAAGTAGTCATAGCGGCGTCTGTTGCGTCACTCCATCTGCTCAATTCTCTGGAATTGTTGGTCTACCTTCTCGATGAGCTCAAGTAACAACTGGTGGGTGGATAATGGTGGTGCATGTGGTGTCGATGATGGTGTTGCAGAGGATGAAGGGACATCAAACTACGGGTCTTCATTTCGGCCCATAGGTGATGCTGGAGGCCTAATATATTTCCCATTCGGGACATTTTCGTCATCCCTAGGAATCATGGTCTTCACATCCCCGGCCAGAGATAAAACTCCCGCCGTAGACACTAAGTCTGTGACCAATGCGGGAAAAGATAGGTTGCCCGCTATCTGCACTCGGCCCATAGCTTGTCGGATCATTCGTGGCAAGTTGAAAGGTTTCTCTGTGATGATGCACCAGACAAGAACGACCATGTTGGCAGTAAAAGTGGACACATGAGTGCTCGAAAAGATGTAGTGAGACATGATCTGTGCCTACACTCGAGCCTCCATAGTAAGGTCTTGGCGGAGATGCTCTTGGGTTGAGTCCAGTATTGCCCATAGATGCAGTCGTTTTCGGGCTGGGCGATGAATCTATGGACGAGGTTCCAGTCAAACTGGAATGTCTGGCACTCAAGCTGTGCCTCTTGATAAGCATCCAACCCATCTGAACTAGGTAAAAGATTAAGTGCTTTCTGAATAGCACCTTCTGAGATAGGGACTTGCTTTTGGTGCACAAAGACTGACTAAAGGGTAGGCGAGTGATAGTTGGCGTAGAATTCACTTACCCAAGAGAGATTAGTTTTCCGCGGCTGACTCTTTAAGAGTCCCCACTGTCTTCTTTCAATACGGGGCACCACAAAATCAACGAAGTGCTCTGGAAGAATGAGGAGGTGCTCATTGTGGTAGTTTCGCTCTACTAAGACGGGAAACATCCGCTCACAATAGCGGTTAGTGAATTTTGCGGAGTCCCAGATGAAAAATTCCTTCTCCGCTTTATCAACTCGGATGGTCCTCTTCACCCACTTAGTAGGTGGCTTGACCTTTGAAGATGGTTGTGCCTTAACCGGTGCTCTTTTAGTTCCCTTCTTCGCCGGTGTCTTGGTAGAAGCCTTCTCTTTTCCTCTCTTGATGGCCATCCTGAAAAAGGAAGAAAAAGAAGGAACATGAAACTTAGAAAAATAAACACCAGAAGTAAGAAAGTGCAAGTGATAATGTATGCCAGAGAGAAAGAAAGTATCTTAAATACATGGTAGCTACAACATGCACATAAGACATACATTAAAGCATGAAGGCATATCACTAACACTAGATATAAGAGGGGTAAAATCCTGCCAGTAAAAATAGGATGTAAGGTAATCAATCCAAGTGTATAGTAGTCCAAAAATAGAATGTCAATCGTCAAAGCACACCTTATAACACAAACATGTTAAGAAATATCAAAACAATCCACCAAATAAAATTCCAACACCAAAATAAAAATGCAAGAGGAGAAAAGAAATAAAAAGAAATTACAAATAACAAAATTAAGATGCAATTGAAAATAATTAAAATATTTGAATGCAAGAAACAAAAGAAGAATTAAAGAGTAGGCGAAAGTAAGAAAAGAAACCTTGAAAGAAGATAGAAAGGGGGAAATAAATAGGAGTAAGAATGAGAGAAGAAGGGTAGGAAGAGAAAAAGAAAAGGAAAGGAAATTGTGGCTGCCGGAGGTGATGGTCTCCGGTGGTAGTCCGCCGGTGGTGGTGAGAGAAGGTAAGAAGAAGGAAGTAAGAAGGAAGAAAGAAAAAGAATGAAAAAGTATTAGGATTAGAGAAAGAAGAGAAGAGTAGGAAGAAGAGAAAAGAATTAGGATTAGAAAAAGAAAACAGGGATTAAAGAAGAAAGGGGTCTAAGTGCCGCGCGGATTCAATTGGATTGCTGTGACACGTGCGCATCGCTTACGCGTATGCGTGGGTAAACAGAGATCTCAGTGACGCATAAGTGTCGGTCACGTGTATGCGTGATCACTTGTCGTGCTAGACGCATGATTCTAGCATAGTGCCGGCACAAGTCTTGGGTTTTTGTACCAGAGTGCGCCGAAATTACATACGACGCGTACGCGTCGCTCACATACACGCTTGAGATGATGAAATTGCTGGCGACGCGGGGCACGCGTACGCGTGGGGCACGTGTACACGTGGGGTGGGTTGTGTGCTAGGCACCCCACGCGCACAGTTCCAGCCCAACTCTCGGGAAAATGTACCGGAGAGTGCCAGCATCCATGCAACGCGTGCGCGTCGCTGACGCTTATGCGTAGGATGCTTTTTTTTTTTAAATACTCAAAACAAAATGGAAATTTGCTTATGGGAGAATTAACAAAGATACTTAATGAAACAAATATGAACAAAGAAATAAAATAGAACTACAAAAATGGAAGATCATACCATGGTGGGTTGCCTCCCACCTAGCACTTTTCTTTAACGTCCTTAAGTTGGACGGTCCATAGGCTTAGTCCTCTTCCTTTGCTAGATCCTTCAAGAGGAAGATCACTAGCTCCTTGTTGTTCTTCACTTTTTCACCATGATAAAGCTTCAAACGGTGGCCATTGACTTTGAAGAAGATAGGGCTTGAGGGGTGACTTAGATGGACAACTCCATACGGTTCCACCTTCTCCACCACGTAAGGTCCATCCCACCTTGACCTCAGTTTGCCCAGCATTAACCTCAACCTTGAGTTGTAGAGAAGGACTTGATCCCCAGCTCTAAACTTTCCTCTCTTGATATTCTTGTCATGTACCGCCTTCACCTTTTCTTTGTAGAACCTTGAGTTTTCATACGCTTTTAGCCGAAGGCACTCCAATTACTCCAGCTACAATTTTTTTTCAATTTCGGCTCCTTCCAATCCTGAGTTGCATTCCTTCATAGCCCAGTAAGCTTTATGTTCCACTTCTACCGGAAGGTGACAAGCCTTTTTGTAAACTAGGCGGAACGGACTCATGTCGATGGGTGTCTGGTAAGCTGTCCAATAAGCCCATAGCGCATCTCCAAGCCTAGAGCTCCAGTCCCTTATGCATTGTTATTATTACTTTGTCTTGGGGTATTTTTGTTCCCTTTCATTGCTTTCTCTTTTTATTTTTTATTTTTTATTTTTTTATAATACTCAGAACAAAAGGGAAACATGCTAAATTGAAAATTAACAAATACAACTAATGAAACAAACATAAGCAAATAAATAAAATAGAACTATAAAAAGAAAGATCATACCATGGTGGGCTGCCTCCCACCTAACACTTTTCTTTAACGTATTTAAGTTGGACGATCCATAGGCTTAGTCCTCTTCCTTTGCTGGATCCTTCAAGGGGAAGATCTCTAGATCCTTGTTGTTCTTCACTTTCGCACCATGATACAGCTTTAAACGGTGGCCATTAACCTTGAAGAAGGTAGGGCTTGAGGGGTGACTTAGGTGGACAACTCCATCCGGTTCCACCTTCTCCACCATGTAGGGTCCATCCCACCTTGACCTCAATTTTCCCGATATTAACCTCAACCTTGAGTTGTAGAGAAAGACTTGATCCCCAGCTCTAAACTTTCTCCTCTTGATGTTCTTATCATGCACCGCCTTCACCTTTTCTTTGTAGAGCCTTGAGTTTTCATACGCTTCTAGCCGAAGGCACTCCAATTCCTCCAGCTGTAATTTTCTCTCAATTCCATCTCCTCCCAATCCTGAGTTGCATTCCTTCACAACCCAGTAAGCTTTGTGTTCTACCTCTACCGGAAGGTGACAAGCCTTTCTGTAGACTAGGCAGAACGGACTCATACCGATGGGTGTCTTGTAAGCTGTCCGATAAGCCCATAGCATATCTCCAAGCCTAGAGCTCCAGTCCCTTCGATGAGGTTTAACAATCTTCTCGAGTATGCGCTTAATCTCTCTATTTGACACCTTAGCTTGGCCATTTGTTTGGCGATGGTAAGCCGTCGCCACCTTGTGAATGATGCCATGTTTCTTCAACAAACATGTCATTCTTCTGTTACAAAAATGAGTGCCTTGATCACTCACGATTACTCGTGGTGATCCAAAGTGAAAAATAATATTATTACTAACAAAAGAAACAACCACGTTAGCATCATCAGTACGGGTAGGAATTGCTTCCACCCACTTAGAAACATAATCAACAGCTAACAAAATATATAAGAAACCATTGGAGTTTGGAAATGGACCCATGAAGTCAATACCCCAAACATAAAAAATTTCACAAAACAACATGAGTTGTTGGGGCATTTCATCCCTCTTGGATATGTTTTCAAACCTTTGGCATTGGTGGCAAGAGTCACAGAAAATATTGGCATCCTTAAAAAGTGTGGGCCACCAAAATCCGCAGTCTAAAATTTTTCTTGCAGTTCTTTGAGAACCAAAGTGTCCACCACTCTCAGAAGAGTGGCATGCCTTTAAAATAGACTGGATTTCGGATTGTGGAACACACCTTCTAATTATTTGGTCAGCACCACATCTCCACAAATATGGGTCATCCCATATGTAATACTTAGACTCACTCTTGAGCTTGTCCTTTTGATGTTTAGAAAAATTTGGAGGAAAGGTTCGACTAACCAAGTAATTAGCTATGGGTGCATACCAAGGAACCACCTCAAATATTGCTTGCAAGCTATCAAGTGGAAATGCATCATTGATAGGAGTGGAGTCACTTTTAATATGTTTTAGGCGACTCAAGTGATCCGCCACTAAATTTTGGGAACCACTCCTATCTTTGATTTCTAAATCAAACTCTTGCAATAACAATATCCAATGGATTAACCTTGGTTTAGACTCTTTCTTAGCTAACAAGTATTTCAAAGCCGCATGGTCTGAATATACTACCACTTTTGTTCCAAGTAAATAATCCCGTAATTTATCCAAAGCAAAAACAATGGCTAACAGTTCCTTTTCAGTGGTAGTAGAATTAGACTGGGCACCATCTAAAGTTTTAGAAGCATAAGCAATAATATATGGATCCTTACCTTCGTGCTGAGCCAACGCCGCTCCTACCGCATAGTTAGATTCATCGCACATGATTTCGAATAACCTACTCCAGTCAGGCCCTCTCACAATAGGAGCTTGGATCAAGGCAATCTTCAGCTTGTCAAATGCTTCCATGCAGTCTTCACTCAAGTCAAACTCTACGTCTTTCTGCAGTAGACGGGAAAGGGATAGTGCAACCTTACTGAAGTCCTTGATAAAACGCTGGTAGAAACCTGCATGACCAAGAAAAGAATAGACTTTCCTCACAGAGGAGGGATAAGGTAACCCAGAAATAACATCAACCTTTGCAGGATCAACAGATATACTAGTATTAAAAACAACACGGCCTCAAACAATACCTTGCTTTACCATAAAATGACACTTTTCAAAATTAAGCACAAGGTTTGAACTAGCACATCTTTCTAATACTCTAGCAAGATTATCCAAACAAAGATTGAAAGAATCACCATAGACACTAAAGTCATCCATAAACACTTCCATACAATGCTCAAGAAGATCTGAGAAGATACTCATCATGCACCTTTGAATGTAGCCGATGCATTACATAAACCAAAATGCATTCTCTTATATGCATACGTTCCAAAGGGACATGTAAAAGTTGTTTTCTTCTGATCTTCTGGAGCAATATGGATCTGAAAATAACTAGTATAACCATCTAGAAAGCAATAGTGTGACTTACCTGACAGGTGATCGAGCATTTGATCGATGAAAGGTAGTGGATAGTGATCCTTGCGAGTGGCCAAGTTCAAGCGCCTGTAGTCGATGCACACTCTCCAGGAATTCTGCACCCTTGTAGTCATGAGTTCCCCATTCTCATTCTTCACTATTGTGACTCTGGACTTCTTCGAAACCACTTGTACTAGACTAACCTACTCACTATCTGAGATTGGATAGATAATATCGGCTTCAAGCAGTCGGGTCACTTCCTTCTTCACAACTTCCAGAATTGTGGGTTCAACCACCTTTGAGGTTGATGGATAGGCTTGGTTCCCTCTTCTAGAAAAATGCGGTGCTCACAAACTCGAGGACTTATACCTACTATGTCAGCCAAACTCCACCTAATATCTTTCTTGTGTCTTCTCATTACATTAAGCAGACGCTCCTCTTGTTGGGAAGTAAGCTCCTTTGCAATAATCACTGTGAGCTTCTGATTGTCTTCAAGATAAGCATACTTGAAGTGAGGTGGAAGAGGCTTAAACTCCATCTTCAGCTCATGGCTTGGCACTTAATCATTTGGAACCATTGGAAGTGGCAAGGTGTCTTTAGTATACTCAAGGGGCTTTTCCACACTTGAACCTTGAACCATGTTCTTCTTATCAACTATCTCTTGGTGAACTTTAGCCACAGTTTCATCAATAATATCACACTGGAAGATAGAGTGGTCTTCTGGTGGATGCTTCATAGCTTCATCAAGGTTGAAGCTCACTACTCTTCCATCTATCTCAAAGGAGTAGTATCCGAGAAGGCATGTAATTTAAACCGAGAGGTCTTCAAGAATAGCCTTTCAAGCAAGATAGATGATGGTCTTCCTGAGTCATTAGGGGGACATCTCTAGAATGTAGAAATCAATAGAAAAAATCAACCCCTTAATGCTCACCAAGACGTCTTCCGCTATGCCAACCACTGAGATTATGCTTTTATCTGCCAACACAAAACGGGCTGCCGACCTTCTCAATGGTGGAAGCTTCAAAGCATCATATACAGATAATGGCATAATGCTAACACATGCACCTAAGTCACACATGCAATCAACAAACTGTACACCACCTATAGTGCAAGTAACCATACACGGACCGGGATCACCACATTTCTCTGGTATAGCACCCATCAGAGCAGAAATTGAGCTACCCAAAGGAATAGTTTCTAAATCATAAATCTTTTCCTTATTCATGCACAAATCCTTTAGAAACTTAGCATACTTAGGAACCTGGCGAATAACATCAAAAAGGAAAATAGTTACCTCAACCTTTTTGAAGATATCCACCATCTTAGGGTCTAGCTCTACTTACTTTTTAGTCCTTCTAGCTAGGTGTGGAAAAGAAATGGGAATGGCTTCTTTCAAAACATTGTCTTCCTTAGATACTCCACCCCTTGGTTGAGCAACTTCTTCTTCAACTGTCTCTTATACCTCATCCTCGTTTTCAATATTTTCTACCTCAACAACTTCTTCATTTTGAATGTCTTTTCTTGAGCTTGGCTCTTCGGGACTCCTCTCTTGTAATGTAGTGCCGGACCTTAAAGTGATGGCATTGATTCCACCCTTGGGACTGGATAAAGGTTGAGAAGGGAGTGCACTAGAGCTTGAAGATTGAGTTTGGAGGTAGAGGGCGGGTCCATACAAGATAGAAGAGCTTGGATGGTAGAGATAAGACTGGTGATGCTAGAGGCAACTGTGGCTTGAAGCTCTTTTTGTCCTTGCATAAGAGAGTGAAGTATCTCATCGTTGGAGGAAGAGGGATGGTATGTAATTTGGGGGGCTTGTGGTTGGTTGAGTTGAGGTGCTTGAGCTTACCTTTGGTGAGGTGGTTGGTATCTTTGGCCTTGATTTTGTTGTTGGTACCGAGGGTTTTGTTGATACCGGTTTTGTTGGTAGTTATTATTCCACCTTTGATTTCCACCATTGTCTCTGCCTCCTTGGTTGTAGTTGTCTCTCCATCCTTGGTTGGGATTGTCTTGCCAACCTTGATTGTAGTTACCACCTTGATTATAGTTACCGCCTTGTTGATAGTACCCTTGATTCGGACGGTTGTAATAAGTATTGGTAGTCGCCAAGGTGTTGTTCTCTTGGAGTTGTAGACATTCATCAGTATAGTGAGAATATCAAGTGAAAATTCCACATACTCTCTGAGGGACTAACTGTTGACAGTGTTGTTGTGGAGGAGGTGGAAGTTGTTATTGATTGAGTTGGAGTTGCTTGAGTATATTGGTCATCTCTCCCAAAGTCTTGGTGAGAGCGGCGGTCTCACTACCAGAAGAAATTTCCGTAATAGCCTTGGGATGATTATTC
This sequence comes from Arachis ipaensis, assembly GCF_000816755.2. Taxonomy (NCBI): domain Eukaryota; kingdom Viridiplantae; phylum Streptophyta; class Magnoliopsida; order Fabales; family Fabaceae; genus Arachis; species Arachis ipaensis. The sequence continues at coordinate 106,603,567 of NC_029792.2, read as the reverse complement.
CTTTGCCTTGCATGTTGAGTAGACTCGGCTAAATCGGTGATCAGTTGCCATGCTTCTGTCGCCGTCTTGTACTTTGTCAGAGAGCTATTACTCGCAGCATCCAAGAGGGTCTTGTCTCGAGGCTTCATGCCTTGGCAGAAGTAGCTAATTAACACCAACTGGTTAATCATGTGATAGGCGCACGAGTCAAGGATATTCCTAAAGCATTCCCAATACTCATAGAGAGTATCTGATTCACCTTGAATGACGCAGGAAATTTCCTTCCTCAATCTATCTGTGACCTCCGGTGGAAAGAACTTGTCCAAGAATTTCCTTCTAAGCAAATTCCAATTAGTAACAATAGCTTTGGGTTGAGTGTAGAACCACTCCTTTGCCTTTTCCTCAAGAGAAAATGGGAAGGCATATAGCCAAACAGCAATCCCATCCGCACCATGCCGCTTAGTAGTTGAACAAGCTGTTTGAAAGTCTCTAAGGTGCTTGATAGGCTCTTGAGCAGGTAAACTGGTCTTCAGTTTAAAATTAGCAGTCAAATTTGGATGACGCACTTGAAATGGTTGTAGAGTAAAATCCGGGGCTCCCGCTTCCTTGAGAGTAATCCTTCGAGGAGCTGCAATAGTATCTGCACCTAAATCAACAGAAGAGATGTCAATAGACTGAGTAGGAGAGGAGTTAGTTTCTTCCTCAAATGGCGCTTTAGACTCAACCTCGGGTAAGGTTGGTGAATTGGGCGAAACCCCTTCACCACCCTCGGAGGCTAACCGACGCCGAGCTCGCCTAATATGTGAAATAGTTTTTTTAATTTCAGGATCAAATGCGGCTAGGCTCGGATCCGGTAATGAATGCGTCATTCAATGAAAGAAACATAGAGCTCATGGAAACAAAATATACTAAGCAAAATAAATAATAATTACTACTAATAAAAAAACACAAACAAAAGATGCAATTATGTAAATATAAATATATTTACACCAACCAATAACAGCACACATATGCAACTCCCCGGTAACGGCGCCAAAAATGGATGGGTGGAAAAATGCCGGTTAATAATTTCTGATAAAAATAGCGTTGCAAGTACAGTCTTAACCAATGAAATTTCCACTATCAATTTAAATTGTGTCACAATTAATAATAAAAAACCAGGAGTAGAATTCCGGGTCGTTTCCCTAAGAGTTGACACAAGATGCAAATTATTGGTTAGGATTTTCCTGAATATTTTTGAAATTGAGATCGGAAAAATAAATGGCTAGAAATTAAAGCAATGAATAACAAGAGGTGATATGTATTCAAAATAAAAGGCCTTGGTCAGGGGAGAGAATTGGAGTTTCTATCCTTGTTGTCTTTCCCAAGTATAATAGTAAATATTCTTTGCTTCCACTTAGTTATCCTCTAGCAATTGAAGGAAAGTCAAGTGGGTATCATTAACTCTAGCTCACAAGTCTTAGTCACTTCATGGGGAAGGACTAGAGTTGGTGAGAATTGAGTTAGCCAGCAATTCCCAATTATAGATTAATTCTTGAGTATCACAACTCAAGGGTTTCCAATTAATCAACCCCCAAACCAAGTTGGAAGATCTACTCCATTAACATGAATGCCATTTTCATAAACACATGGTGGGCGTAAATAAAAGACATGATAATTACAAGGGAGTAATTAAATTAGAATTACCACTAACAATGATTAACAATAACCAGACAAGCAATAAAAATAAACATAAAAATAATTTAATGCATTAATCAAATTTAGGAGTAACAATATCCAAACATAATTCAATAACCAAATAGAAAAGAGCATTAAGGGAATGAAATTAAAGAAGAAAGTTATAAGAAAAATGACTCCTATTGAAGATATCAGCAACTCTATCAAGATCTAAATCCAAACAAAATTAAGAACATCAAAAACCCTAGAGAAAAGTAGGTATTTTTCTCTCTAGAATTCAAAACTAATCTAAAACTAAAGTGAAAGTGAAGTGTCCTCAGTCTTAGCTCCATCCCTGACTCTAGTCTGCGTTTTCGGGCGTGAATCTGGGTCCAAACCAGCCCAGAAATCGCCCCCAGCGAGTTCTGTTAAGTGTAGCACATGACGCTCTATCACGCGTACGCGTCGGTCACATGTACGCATCGCTGAACCTTGCACCTGGCCACATGTATGCGTCAATCATGTGTATGCGTCGCTGAACGATGCTCCTGGTCATACGCACGCGTCAGCCATGCGTGCGCGTCGCTCCTTGCTTCTCACATTTTCTTGTCCTCCTTCCACTTTAACATGCTTCATCTTCATCCTTTAAGCCATTTATGCCCTGTAAACCTGAAAACACTTAACAAACACATCACGGTATCCAATGGTAATAAAGGAGAATTAAAAATTCACAATTTTAAGGCCTAGAAAACATGTTTTTCATCATAGCACAAAATTGGGAAGGAAACTTAAAAACATGCAATTTACATGAATAAGTGTGAGAATAGTTGACAAAACCCACTCAATTCAGTCCAAAATATATCATAAAATAGTGGTTTATCATGGAGCTTTGAAAGAAACTTCAGAAATGAATTGAACGTGATTGCAAGGTCAGGAAATTTTTGTGGGATAGGAGAGGTGTAGACGGGATACTGGCCAGGGGAAGAAGGTGGTGGTTGTGGACACTACGATTAAGCGGACTGATGATGGGGTTGTGGAATGTCGGAAAACTAGTGCTCTGGGAGGGGAACAAATAAAAGAACGGAAAAACATGGACACTGGTAAGGATATGCATGGAAAGTGTGGGACGAAAATGATAGACGTCTCTATGGCACAGCTTAATTTGAGCTGGTTACACATGATGACAGCTATAGGCTTCGTTTTTTTGAACGCGACAGCTCGTTAGGAGTGGCCTCACGTGGTCAAGGTTTGTGAGATGGGGGCATACAAAGCCTTACTGACGTTTGATAGCATTCGCAGTATGGAAGTGGCGCTCACACTTAATGGGAATGGCCTGTTGAAGTTTTTCCATAGGATGTGGAGGTGGGAGGAGAATGAACGATGCAAAACTAGAAGGGTGTGGCTCGAGTGCTTCGGAGTACCGTTACATGCTTGGTCAGAAGCTGCGTTCCGTACAATTGGTGAATAGTGGGGGTGAGGTGGTGAATTGTGACAATGCAACAAAATCATGTCAGTCTTTTAGTGTTGGACGAGTGCAGATTGACACATGCATGTTCGAGGCCATTCATGAATGCGTACACATTACTATAGGCACGGTTGGATTCGATGTCTTCGTAAAGAAAGCGAGAATTGAAGTCGATGGCTTACTGCCTTGTGTGATGAAGGATGTGTTGGAAGGCACTGATGGGTTCTCTATGGGAGGAAAATGTGCTATAGGAGATCCTGGAAATCACGAGGGAGGTAATAGCAGTAATACGCAGCTGTCAGAATGGGATGCAGTAGCAGATTTGATGGCGATGACGGTTAGGGAGGAGGATCAACAACAAGGGAAAATTGTAATTCAACATGAGGATTTGAATGAGTGGAAAAATGATTTTTTAAATTTGAAAACAACAAGAACAACAGTTAGGTCAATCAATTCTGGTGTGTTGAGGGCTGATCAATGCAGCAAGTAATGAGGATGCTAATTTGGATAGAACTAAATCCTGGGATTATGGTAAGACCAGAATGGTGGTTGAGGTGGAAATTAATAGCAATAGTAGGAGGGGCAAACGTGGGGTTGTAGACGCTAATTCTCTGTGGACAACTGGAACTTTGGTAGAAGACAGATTGGGAGTGGGTTCTGTAGCTGAGTACGATGCTTGTGATGTGATTGAAGGAAGGCATATGGGAGAAGGGGTATCGTGCAGGAGTTTAGGCAAGGAATAATGGGGATGAACATTCGAAGGAAAGTTGTCCAGGTTGTTGTTTAGAAAATGTTGAATTGGCTAATGAGATAAAAGATGATGGCCAAGAGGTAGATGCGACATAAGGACGGCTTGATAGGGAGGAGGGAGGGACTGGTGAAACTGGGAGGGCTACAGAAGACTTGGAAGATGCAAGAATATCTGAAGGCAGCGAAGCTGAGACTGAATCCTCTAAAACTAAATGGGATAATGAATGCAGGAAAACAGGAAGGCATGGAAGTTGGTAGTGGAATCTGGAGCAGTTCAGTATAATAAGGAATATGGTATTATGGTTATACTCTAAGCACAGAATGAGGCAATTGCGCAGAAGAAAAAGCAAGCTAAACAGAAAGAAAAGGCAAGAAGAAGTCGGCCAAAAAATCGCAAAAAGGTGTGCACAATTGGTTTAAAATAATTTTTAGTTCTTGGAATGTTAGGGGTTTGGGGGGAGTTGAAAAATTGAGTATGGTGAAGAGTTTTAGGAGAAAATTTCAGTTGAATATGTTAGGTTTAATAGAGACAAAGAAAGAGGTAGTAACCAAATATGATATAGTGCAACTGTGGGGAAAAATGTGCTAGGATGGAAGTATGTGGGGTCGAAAGGTGTTTCTGGTGGGCTGTTATTGATGTGGGATGAAACGATTTTTCAGAGGAGCAACTGTTATAAAGGGGAGAGATGGTTGTGTGTGGATGGCGTGGTGCTAAAAAATAATTTTAAGTATGCTTTTTGTTTAGTGTATGGTGCATACTAAAGGGAAGAGAAGCTTGTCGTGTGGAAAGAGGTGACCTTTTTATCTGGGTTTTGTCAAGTACCTTTTTGTTATTTGGGAGACTTTAACGAGGTTGTTCAAGTGGAAGAGAGGAAAGGAGCTACCACTTTGACAGTGACTGCAGCTGAGTTCAAATCTTGGATTCAAGATATGGAGCTTTTGGACCTTGCACTTACTGATCGTATGTTCACATGGTTTAAGGGTCAGTCGTGTAGCCGCATTGATAGAGTTCTGGTTAGCTTGGAGTGGTTGGAAGAGTTTCCTAAAACAAGGCTTAGAGGAGGTCCGAGAGGTTTATCAGACCACTGTCCATTGATTGTGGATATCACATGATTGGGAGGGGGGCCGAGACCTTTTCAGAGCTTGGATGTTTGGTTTACTCATGAGGGTTTCTTGAGGATGTTGAAGGAGGAATAGAGGAATTTGGGCGATGTACAATTCATTAACAAGCTAAAGGCTTTGACGGTCCCACTGGGTTAATGGCATAATGAGAATTTTAGGGATATGGATATGAAAATTATGAAGTTTGAAGAAGGGATAAAGAAAGTAGATGATATGGTTAGCAATGGGGTTGATGATGGAACTGTGGAAGCAAGAAGGAGGGCGTTGGTAAGCTCTTGTAAGAAATGGTATATCAGAAAAGAATTACATTGGAAGCAGATGTCGCGATCCAGGCATGCCAAGGAGATGGATAAGAACACCCACTATTTTCACAATCTAGCCTCAGCTCGAAGGAGAAACAATCGGATTAAGTCCTTACTGATTCATGGGAGGATAGTGAGAAATCAAGCAAGGATTAAGGTTGCTATCAGAGACTTTTATAAGAATTTATATCATCAGGAGACCTTGCCGGTGATAGGGTTCCGTGATGGGCTGGTTAATTGGATAACTGAGGAGGAGGCAGCAGAGTTAGAATGGATGCCGTCTAATGAGGAAATTAAGGATGCAGTTTGGGATTGTGAGTCAAATAAGGCACCACGCAGTGATAGATATAATATGAATTTCATTAAGAAGTGTTGGGAGGATGTTGGTGGGGAGTTCACTATAGTTGTGATGGAATTCTTTCAGTCAGTTGTTTTACCTAGGGATGCGAATGTTACTTGGGTGGCTTTAGCGCCAAAGTTTGTCGGAGCTAAAGAAATCAAGGACCTTAGGCCGATTAGTATGGTGGGTTGTGTTTATAAGGTTATATCAAAGATCCTAGTTCAGAAGATGCAGAAGATAAAGCCAGGGTTGGTAGGAGAAACACAGAATACTTTTGTGCAGGGTAGGAAGATACATGATGGGGCTTTGATTGCGTGTGAAACTGTGCAGTAGCTGAAGTTGGGGAAAACGACCTCGAAAATTATTAAACTAGACTTCCAAAAGGCTTATGATTGATTCAAGTGGAGTTTTATGGATATTGTTTTGCAGAAGATGGGATTTGGCCATAGATGGAGGGAGTAGATGAAGGAGTGTGTGTGTTCTGCGTCTATATCGGTCCTAATAAATGGTTCTCCTTCTAAGTCCTTCAAAATGGAAAGGGGTCTATGACAAGGGGATCCTCTTTCTCCTTTTCTATTTGTGCTTGTTGTGGATGTTCTACATAGGATGATTAGAGAGGCGGTGCGGAATGGACGCATTACTCGGTTGTTGGCTAGAAGGGATAACATTAAGTTGTCACATTTGCAGTTTGCGGATGATACTATACTTTTTTGCCCTTCTGAAGAAGAGACGATCAGAAACTATAAGCGGTTGTTGCGTTGCTTTGAGATGATGTCAGGGCTGAGTATTAATTTTGACAAGTCCAGCTTGATCCTGGTTAATTGTAAGCAGAGTTCGGCACGACAGATGTGTCGACTGTTGGGGTGTAAAGAGGCATATTTACTGTCAAATATCTTGGCATTTCTCTGGGGGCAAATCCGAGGCTGGTCAAGACATGGAAACTAGTGATTGACAAGGTAGAGGAAAAGCTAAGTTTGTGAAAATCAAAGTCTCTGAATAAAGCGGGTAAGCTGGTTCTCATTAAATCTATTTTTAATAGCCTGCCTATTTACTATCTCAGCTTGTACAAAATGCCAAAGGCAGTAGCAGAAAAAATAATATCCTTACAGAGATGCTTTTTGGAGTAAGGAAGACGGGAGGGACGGGATGCCTCTAGTGAAATGAAAAGTTGCACGGGCCCCCAAAAAGGCAGGAGGTTTGGGAGTTGGTGACGCGGTAATTCGGAATATAGCACTCCTGTTCAAGTAGTGGTCAAGATTTTCGAAAGAGGATTGTCCATTTTGGAAGAAAATTGTATGTTCCTATAATAACATGATTCCTTCTGAGATGATTTGTGATCAACCTGTACCTACAAGAGGGGGTCCTTGGAAGGATATTTGTCAACTACAAATCAAGGAGCCACAAGTGAGAGAGAAGATGATCAGAGGCTAGGCTATGGAACTAGAGGATGGCAGGATAATCCATTTTTGGGAGGATAGCTGGTTACCTTGTGGTGCTCTGAAAGTTACTTTTCCAAGATTTTTCTCGGTCTCAAATCTTCAAGGATCTGTCATAGGGGATTGTGGGTTCTGGAATGGGTTAGAGTGGATTTGGAATTTCCAGTGGCGACGAGAGTTATTTCAATGGGAGCTAGAACTAGTAAACTAGCTTCATGCAGTTCTACAATCAGTGAAGCTGACAACTGAGAAAGAGGACATAGTGGTCTAGAAATTTGATAAAAAAAGATGTTTATTCTACTAACTCCTTTGTGCATGTATTGCAGGTAGAGGTACTTTTGGCGGATATCACAAGCTATAGCTTCACTAGTACTATTTGGAGATGATTCGTCCCACCAATGGTTGAGTTGTTTACTTGGTTTGCACTGGTTGGTAGGGTGAATACAAGGAAAAGACTGTGTAGATTAGGTGTTATTGGCCAGAATGATAACATGTGTGTTTTATGTCATAAGTCTATTAAAACTGCTTTTCACTTGTTCATTGGTTGTAAGCTCACTTGGCAGGTGTAGTGTGCTGGATTGTTCACTCTTGGAAGGATATGGACTATTCCAGGTATGCTCAAGCAACATTATAAAAGTTGGACGGATATATCAGCGAGAAAGATGGAACGGAAGCGGTGGTTGGTTGGCTTTTTTGTGGTCATCTGGACAATTTGGCTAGAAAGAAATGATAGAATCTTCAAAAATCAAGGTTCAAGTGTAGTGGATATTATTAATAGATCCTTTACAAGTTACGATGAGTAGATCGGTGGTGAACCCTATGGTTGTTGATGGCAATGCCGGAGATGACTAAAGGTTGTTACTTTTAGCGTTGTGAGTTTTTGTTTCTTTTCTTTTGCTCTACATTGTTGTGTTGCTCCACGTTGTTGGGTGTTGTGTGATGGTTGGAGTGTACCCTTCGTCAAGAACTTCTTGAATTGGTGGTTTAATAAACTCACCCTCTATGCCACTCTCTGCTTCAATGGAGTGTAGATTCCCATAATTGTTTTCAACCCTTACAACCTCCTTTGTTTGTGCATCTTCCTCTTCTTCCATGTATGAGGGTGGAGAGTTCTCTAATTCACTGGAGTATGAACTCCTTTTATTGATTTCCTCACTTTCTTCCATAGGAGCTTGCATTGTATCTCTTGGGAAGGAATTTGCTTGTTTCTTTTCCTGGGGCTTGATAATCAACACCACATATTTCTCTATATTTTTGAAACTCATCCTTATATCATGTATGCATTCTTTCATGACAAGCTCAAGAGCTGATGGTTCTTGATATGAATAAGGATATGGTGGCTCTTGATATAAATAAAAAGGAGATGATGGTTCTTGATAAGAGCAAAAAGAGGATGGTTCTTGGTATAAATAGGGAGATGGTGGCTCTTGATATAAGTAGAAAGATGATGGTTCTTGATATGGATAGAGAGGTGGTGGTTCTTGGTATGAATATGGAGATGGTGGTTCTTGATAGTTGGAACATGGAGCACTGAAGTTCCTTTGGTCTTGACTTTTCCAACCAAAATTCGAGTAGTTCCTCCATCCACAGTAATATGAATCACTCCTTGGGTGTGAGTGGTAAACCATGTGATCTCTCTCCATTATTTTTCCTTAGCACAAAACACCAAATAAAATTAAACGCACCATGTGGTAAACATAAAAGCTAAGAAGAAAGAACAAAAAAAGATATTAATTTTTTTCTTTTTTTAAAAAAATCATTTTTTAATATAAAAAAATTTCGAAAAAGAAAAAAATATAATGTAAAAATAAAATAAGAGAATTAAACAAAGAAAAAGTCTAATCTAGGTAATCAATCAACTGGTAGTTGTTAATCATAATTAATCCCCGGTAACGGCACCAAAAACTTGGTGTGGAATTAGAATACCACAACTGAACTGGCAAGTGCACTGGGTCGTACCAAGTAATACCTCAGGTGAGTGAGGGTCGATCCCACGAGGATTAATAGATCAAGCAACAATAGTCAATTGATTATTCTAGTCAGACAATCAAAATTTATCAAAATTTAGGGTTTCAATAGCAAATAAAATAAAAACAGAAAATTAAATAAGAGCAAACTAAAATTGGTTAAGAAAATAATATGATAAAAATAGTTAAGGTGTCAGAGATATTTAAATTTCGGGATCAATATTCAATGTTAACTACCATGATCATGCAAAGATTATGTTCATGGAAAACCTTAGGTGATTAAACCTAACTCCTTAGTAATTTAATCTCCTCTAACTCAATCAATCACCAATTCCTTGGTCACTTGATTGAATTAGAAGATTAAGTTTAATTCTAGTTTTTGAGCCACACAAACCCTAGATACCCAAAATTAAGACGATTATATGTCATGTATCGCGTTAAATCTAGATAAATAGAGAGTTGCGATAAATTTATTTCAAGATGTAATTCTAATGATATAACTTTTCCAAGATTCAAATAGAATTCAAGTTGAATTAGAGTTATTTCCCAAAAATCACTAATTCTTGGGATGAAGAACGAAACTAATTCTTAAACAATAATCAAAATATTAATCAAGAGTAGATGAACAAATAATTATTAATCCATCAAAGTAAATAGAGCTCCTAACCTTAACAATGGAGGCTTGGTTCTTCATGGAGAAAATAAACCCTAGTAGAGAAAAGTATGAAAGTGTGGAATGAAAATTCAGAGAGAACCTAGGTCAAGATCTCTTCTCCTTTTGTATCTAATCCTAATTAATGTGAAATAAATTTTTTAAAACCAAATAATATTTTTTTCTATTTATAATAAAAAAAGTTTTAATAAAATATTAAATAAAATCTTCGTGCCAATGCTTGATGGATGTGGGGACCATGGCTTGTCTTTGAACTAGCACCTAACTTCAAGAAAGTGAAGTTAGGTGCTGCCTTGGCCGAATGAAATTATGCGTAAGTTCTTCCTGGCGCCTAACTTGGGAAGGCGCTGCCTTGGTAGCACTCATTATAAGCTTTTGTCTTCCTCCGGCGCCTAATTTGGGATTCTCCAAGTTAGGTGCCAATATAGCCGTATAGGTTGGAGAAGAAGTATATACTATTATACATCGTTTGAAAGCTCTGAAAGTTAGCTTTTCAATGCCACTAAAATCAAGTCAATTGAACCTCTGAACCTCTGTAACTCAAGTTATTCTCGTTGGAGTGCAAGAAGGTCAGGGTTGACAGCATCATTCACTTTCTTCTCTTCTTCTATAAAACTCCGTCAAATCCATCTAAATGCTACCTGAAATAAACAGAATTGCACACAACTCAAAGTAGCATTCATAGTGGCTAAAAAGTATTTAAATCTTGATTAAACTTACAAATTCAAATGCAAATTCACTAGGAAAAGATAGGAAAGATGCTCACGCATCATTTAGTGACTCCCAAGTAATAATTTATCAGATAAATGGGATGTGAATTACCAAGTCAAGGATCCTAATATGAAGAGGTACTTGGAAAAAATACTAGAACAGCTAGCCCAATTCCAAGAAGCATAGGTCAAACATATAACTCAAAAACTGAATTGTTGAGCCAATGCCCTTTCTAAATTGGCTAGCACCAAGCCAAGGAAAATAACATGTCTAATCCATGAAACTCTCCATACACCATCAGTGGCCAAGGAAGTCGACAAGTCAGATACACTGACGATATCCAATCTAAAATTGGGTTGGATGACTCTCATAATCGAATATCTCAAATTTGATGTCATCCCTAAAGAAGAAAGGGAGGCAAGAAGACTTATAAAGGAAGCATAGAACTACACTCTGGTTCACAACGTCCTTTATAGAAGGGGAGTGTCTACACCCTTACTAAAGTGTGTCTTGACCTTCAAGACAGAAGAGGTTCTAGAAGAAATCCACAGTGGCATCTGTGAAAATCACCTAGGAGCAAGGTCACTAGCGAAGAAGATGTTACGAGCTGGTTTTTATTGGCCAACCTTACGAAAAGAGGCAGCCGACTTCGTCAAGAAGTACCCACCTTTTCAAATGCATGCCAACTTTTATGTGGCACCACCAGAAGAACACATCAGCATAACTTTACCATGGACTTTTACAAAATGAGATTTAGACTTGCTCGGGCTATTTCCTTTAGGGGTGTGCAAAAAAATCAAGATTTTGGATTTTAAACTAAATCCAAACCAAACCATTAAAAAAAACTAGTTTTAAATAAGAAATCCAAACCAAATTAGATTGATTTTATAGTTTGGTTTTGTAATCCAAACAATTAAAACAGTTTTAAATCTGGATCTAAATCCAGATCCAAATTAAGATCCAAATTTAAAAAAACCCTAAATCTGATTCGGTGAAGCACAAAACTACTTCACAGTTCACACTTCATATGCACAAATCCAGTCCTTTTCTCCTCTGGTTCTTCTCCTTCAACCGTGTTGTCTCCGCCGCAGCCGGCACCGGAGCAAGCAACTGGCTCCAGCACCATGTTGTCTCCTTCAACTGTTCAACGACCTCACCTCTGTTTCTCTTCTTCTGCCTTTGGTCTTCTCCTTTCTCGTTCGCCGTCGTTAGTGACTCACTGATGCACGAAATTGTGATGTCCAGGCTCGAACAATCCCTGGCAACGTGAGCAACTTGGTGCGCGTAATCGTGATTACACACTCATAATTTGTCACAACTTCGATACAACTAACCAGCAAGTGCACTGGGTCGTCCAAGTAATACCTTACGTGACTATTATACATTGCTGGAAAGCCCTGGATATCTACTTTCCAACGCAATTGGAAGCGCGCCATTTCGAGTTCTGTAGCTCTAGAAAATCCACTTTGAGTGCAGGGAGGTCAGAATCCAACAGCATCAGCAGTCCTTTTTCAACCTCTGAATATGATTTCTGCTCAAGTCCCTCAATTTTAGCCAGAAAATACCTGAAATCATAGAAAAACACACAAACTCATAGTAAAGTCCA
>NC_029792.2:106591216-106591555 GCF_000816755.2 Arachis ipaensis | reverse complement strand
AGCATGCAAAATGCCTTTGCACACAACTCTGGGCGTTCAGCGCCAGGTTGGTGCCCATTTTGGGCGTTCAACGCCCCTTTGCTGCCATTTCTGGCGTTGAACGCCAGAACCATGCTTGTTCTGGGCGTTCAGCGCCAGGATGCTCCCATTCTGGGCGTTCAGCGCCAGAATTATACTCTGTTCTGGCATTTGAACGCCAGACAGATGCTCCTCCAGGGTGTGATTTTTCTTTTGCTGTTTTTGATTCCGTTTTTGATTTTTTTTTGTTTATTTTGTGACTCCATATGATCATGAACCTAAGAAAACATGAAAAACAATAAAAATAAGAATTAGATAAAC
>NC_029792.2:106589934-106591032 GCF_000816755.2 Arachis ipaensis | reverse complement strand
CACAAAACAAAAAATCATCAAGATCAAACAAGAAGACTTACCAAGAACAACTTGAAGATCATGAAGAACACTATGAATGCATGAAATTTTCAAAAAATACAAGATGCATATGCAAGTGACACCAAACTTATGATGTGACTCAAGACTCAAACAAGAAACAGAAAAATATTTTTGATTTTTATGATTTTCTAATTTTTTTTGGATTTTTATTTTATATTTTTCGAAAAATTAATTGAAAAAGAAAAATAAGGATTCCAAAATTTTTAATATGAATTCCAGGAATCTTGCATTCTTAGTCTAAAGCTTCAGTCCAGGAATTAGACATGGCTCACTAGCCAGCTAAGCTTTCAATGAAAGCTCCAGTCCAAAACACTAGACATGGCCAATGGCCAGCCAAGCTTCAGCATGTAATTCAGACATGACATGCCTGACATACCCTACAGTCGTGTAAGAGCTGATGGTTGGAAGCCTCAGTCCAAAAGAATTTAGACATGGCTTTACAGCCAGCCAGGCTTCACATGCTTCATGAAACACTAGAATTCATTCTTAAAAATTCTAAAGCCATAGAATAATTTATTTTTGAAAACAAATTTTTTTTTTCGAAAACAGATGAGAGATTTTTGAAAATTTTTTGAAAAGAAAACAAAAAGAAAATTACCTAATCTGAGCAACAAGATGAACCGTCAGTTGTCCAAACTCAAACAGTCCCCGGCAACGGCGCCAAAAACTTGATGCACGAAATTGTGATGTCCAGGCTCGAACAATCCCTGGCAACGTGAGCAACTTGGTGCGCGTAATCGTGATTACACTTTAATGATGTAAAATTCATGGCTCTTTCTTTCCCTGGCAATGGCGCCAAGAACATGGTGCCAATACCATGGTTCACAACTTCGATACAACTAACCAGCAAGTGCACTGGGTCGTCCAAGTAATACCTTACGTGAGTAAGGGTCGAATCCCACGGAGATTGTTGGTATGAAGCAAGCTATGGTCACCTTGTAAATCTCAGTCAGGCAGATATAAATGGTTAAGTGGTTTTCGAATATTAATTGATAGAATAGGGATAGAGATACTTATGTAAATCATTGGTAGGAATTT
>NC_029792.2:106575185-106589678 GCF_000816755.2 Arachis ipaensis | reverse complement strand
GCTGGACGCCAGATTTGGGCAGAAGGCTGGCGTTGAACGCCAGTTTACGTCATCAATTCTTGGCCAAAGTATGGACTATTATATATTTCTGGAAAGCCCTGGATGTCTACTTTCCAACACAATTGAAAGCGCGCCATTTCGAGTTCTGTAGCTCCAGAAAATCCACTTTGAGTGTAGGGAGGTCAGAATCCAACACCATCAGCAGTCCTTTTTCAACCTCTGAATCTGATTTCTGCTCAAGTCCCTCAATTTCAGCCAGAAAATACCTGAAATCACAGAAAAACACACAAACTCATAGTAAAGTCCAGAAATGTGAATTTAACATAAAAACTAATGAAAACATCCCTAAAAGTAACTAGATCCTACAAAAAACATACTAAAAACAATGCCAAAAAGCGTATAAATTATCCGCTCATCACTCACCGTCACAGGTGCGAGCTTCCAGTTTTTTTACTTTCCATTTGTCTCTGCTCGTGCTTCTTGCCTTTGGGTCACAGGGTCAGTACCATTTGCCTCTGGTCATGCTTCTTTCTTTCGTATCTAATTTTTTTAATTAGTTGATAATTTCTTTACAATTAGTTGATAATTACTTAATAAGTTGATTGGTGCTGGTAAATAATGTCATACATATTTGATTGATTGATTCTCACGAGAAATAATCTTATGTAAACGAAGCCATTTGGCGATAGTTAATCTTTGATGATACATAACTATCCAACAAATGAGCTTCAATTCACGCATTCACTATTAATATGAACTTGATTTGTGAAACTAGAATGCACATTGATTTCTGCCTCTTGATGAATTCTATGAATCTAGAATGCAATGCACTTTGAAATTTTTCCTGAGTGTGTGGTATTTGAGATTGAAATTACCCAAATACAGAAAGATTTTTGGAGATTTGCATTGGCTTTTGTTTCTGTTCTGTTGTTAATAGTATTGTTGTTTCTAGTTTTTTACTTTGAATTATTTTTATTCTACTGTTAATAGCATTGGCTACTGTTTCTAGTTTATTTCATAGTAATTAGCAACAAATTTTAGTATGTGAGATAGATAAGGCTGTTTTGGTAGGGTAGTTTATGATATTTTTTTGGTAAAATGAAAGTATAGTAGGTTAAGATTTTAGGATTCGGTTAGAAAGGTGATGGTTCTATATATGTGTCATATAAGTGTCATTTATGGTTTGTAGGGATCTTGGGTATGATATAGGTTAAATACATGTTTTTAAGGTTATTGAGCTTGTGTTTTGACAGTGAGGAGTACTAACGTCACAATCTTCTCTTGGAGACCCATCTTTGAATTGCAACATTCCCCTTCAAATGTAATCAATCATCAAGCAATCATATCTCACAATAAATATCTCAACTTCTTTTTTTAATTACTTTATTTGGGCACCCACCTTTTTTAGCTTTTTCCTTTTTAATTTAATTTTTTTTCAACCCCAGATTTATTTGCATTGTTGAGACCCCTTTTATGTCCTTGGGAGTCTTTCATAGTTCACAAATTTTTGGCTTTGCACTTAACAAAATGACAAAGGTGTTGGGGTCATAGTCATACATTAACTTTGTTTTATTAACTTTATTTCTCCGAAATAAGTGATGGCTTGTTTGTGTTCCTTGGCTTTGGATCTTTGTTAGTTTGTTCATTTGACTGAATTCGGATTACATTTGAGTCTACCAAGTACTTGGAGTAATATTAAGCTGCAATTATTTTTAAGCATTACTTTTCTTGCATTTTCCCCTTTTTTTCGATTATGTTTTTCATTTTTAATCTTGTTTTTTATATTTTTTGATGCAGAGTGCCTCATATAGAAGACTATGTTTGAATGATGTACCTTGCTTTATATACAGATATATTTTCCTCCAGGGTTGTGGTTGTTTGATGCTTTTGTTGGCATCTTTTGATATTTTGGGGTGGTTGTTTTAGGGAGATTTTTCAATGGTATTCTTTTGATGTTTTGAGAATGATTAAATGTTATATAGATTAGCTATTGTCATTAGATTTATAAAGAACCAAATTCTAGTTATAATGAACCTATATAGTTTAAAAAGACTTTAGTATTAATTTTACTTTTAAAAAAAATTATGGTTTGAATATTAGATTTCTAAAAACTGGTTTTAAAATTGGATTTTTGGTTAAAAAGTCGGGTTTTAGAAATTGGATTTCTAACAACTGGTTTTAAAACTGGATTTTCTGAAAAAATACGGATTTTAAATTTGAATATTAAAAAATCGTATTTAAAACCAGTTTATATATAAAATTGTATTTAAATATTAAAATCGGTTTGAAACCGATTTTATTTTTCCAAACCGGTTTAGAACTGGTTTCTCTTTTTAATTCAGTTCCAGTTTGGTTTCATGAACCACAAAACAGGTTCTAAAGTGGATGGAGTTTGGATTTTTCAAAATCCAAACCATGCCCACCCCTAATTTTCTCAAGCACTCGGGCTGGTAAAATATCTCATAGTAGGGATTGACTACTTCACTAAGTGGATTGAGGCATAACCTTTTGCATCTATCACAGCTCAAAGAAGTAAAAAATTTCTCTTCAAAAATATTATCACCTGATTCGGAGTCCCATACTCCATCAATACAGACAATGGTACTCAGTTCACTGATTTAACCTTTAGAAGCTTGGTGGCAAGCCTTAAGATAAACCATCGATTCACATCGGTAGAGCATGCTCAAGCCAATGGACAAACAGAAATTGCAAAGAAAGTCATATACTGGCAGGCTCAAAAGAAGGCTCCAAGATGCGAAAGGAGCTTAGGTAGAAGAACTCCTCCACGTCCCTTGGACATATTGGACAACTTCTCATTCTACAACGGGGAATATCCATTCCGAATTGCTTATGGAATAGAAGCCAGGATCCCCATAGAAGTCACCGAAGAAAGTTCAAGGGTAAAATTCTACAATAAAGTAGGAAACATCCAAGCTCAGAAAGAAGAGCTCGACCTCTTGCCAAAAATTTGGGAACAAGCTCGGGTAAGGGAGGAAGCGTTGAAACAAAGGATGTCCACAAGGTACAAAAAGAAAGTCATCAGAAAAAACTTCGCAACAAATGACCTTATTTTGATAAAAAAATGACATCGGGATACAGAGGTCGGGTGACGAAAAGTTGGCTGCAAATTGAAAAAATGTTAGTACAAAGTGTCCGACCTACTAGGGAATGAGTGATAAACCACAATTTTATGGTTTATTTTGGATTGAGATGAGTGAATTTTATCAATTCTTTTCACACTTATTCACCAAATTGCATGCTTTTATGATTTCTTCCTCACTTATGCTTAAGAGTTTAAAACATGATTTCTAAGCCTTAAAAATATTAATTTTTTATTCTCTTCTATTACCATTCGATGCCGTGATGCATTTGTTGAGTGATTTCAGGTTCTATAGAGCAAAGATAGATTGGAAGATAGAATGGAAGCATGCAAAAGTGGAAGACTCATGAAGAATTGAAGATTTGAGGATTTGGCACTCATACGTATGCATGACTCATGTGTACGCATGACCCGCGGATAACTCAACTTGCGTGTACACATGACATGAAGCATGTGATTTACTTAGAAACGCATGTGCTAGCAATTTCTTGGGCACAAATCAACTGAATTCTGAAGGGAAGGGGGCCAAAAACTGAATGGGGGATGGAGACACTAAAGGATTCACACATAACAATTAATTTTTAGCTAGTTTTTGTTCTTAGTTTTTCTAGAGAGAGAAAATCTCCCTACTCTCTAGGTTTTAGTGTCCTTTGATCATCTTTTATTCTAATTCTTGCATTAGATCTTGTTTAATTGTAGTTTGGTTATCTTGATTATAATTTTTCTAGTCTAATTTCACTTGAAAATCTTGCTAGTTATTTTCTCTTAGTTTGTTAGTTTGTGAACCTTGTTAATCTTGAATCTCCATTAATGCATTGAGGTTTTCATGATCTATATGTGTTATTTGAGTTGTTATTATTGATAATTAGTAGTGGGTAGATTTAATTGTGCCTAATTTTCTTAATTGCATGATGTTCTTTTTTCTTGCTCACCAATTAGTAGTGGGTAGATTTAATTGTGCCTAATTTTCTTAATTGCATGATGTTCTTTTTTCTTGCTCACCAAGTGTTTGATAGAATATTTACCGTGATTATGGAGTAGATTTTTCTTCTTGGC
Source organism: Arachis ipaensis (assembly GCF_000816755.2). NCBI lineage: Eukaryota > Viridiplantae > Streptophyta > Magnoliopsida > Fabales > Fabaceae > Arachis > Arachis ipaensis. The sequence continues at coordinate 106,585,522 of NC_029792.2, read as the reverse complement.
TTGGGGGTTGAGTAACTGGGGACCCTTGAGTTGTTAATGTCCAATCTCGATTGTTAATTTAGGATCATTAGTTGGATTGGTTTCCACTAACGCTAGTCTTTCACTAAATTAAATTAGTGAGTTGGCTAGAATTGTGGATTGAAATCAATTATGCCCTCTTAACTTTCCTTTCGATGTTAGAGGATAACTGGTGCACGAAATTGTAAATCACACTTTTCACAACTCGTACCACTAACCAGCAAGTGCACTGGGTCGTCCAAATAATACCTTACGTGAGTAAGGGTCGATCCCACAGAGATTGTCGGCTTGAAGCAAGCTATAGTTATTTTGTGACTCTTAGTCAGGAAATTAGTAATAAAAATGGTTGGGTTTATGAAGAATAAATAACATAAAATAAATAATACTTGTTATGCAGTAATGGAGAATAGGTTGAGGTTTTGGAGATACTCTGTCTTCTGAATCTCTGCTTTCCTACTGTCTTCTTCTTCACACACGCAAGGCTCCTTCCATGGCAAGCTGTATGTTGGTGGATCACCGTTGTCAATGGCTACCATCCGTCCTCTCAGTGAAAATGGTCCAAATGCGCTGTCACCGCACGACTAATCATCTGTCAATTCTCACTCATGTTAGAATAGGATCCATTTATCATTTTGTGTCTGTCACTACGCCCAACACTCGCGAGTTTGAAGCTCGTCACAGTCATCCCGTCCCAGATCCTACTCGGAATACCACAAACAAGGTTTAGACTTTCCGGATTTCAAGAATGCTGCCAGTTAATTCTAGCTTATACCACGAAGACTCTGGTCTCACAAATTTGAATGCTCTGTTGTCAGGAGATGCAATCAAACGCGTGAACCAGGAATCAAAGAGATACACACTCAATCTAAGGTAGAACGATAGTAGTTGTCAGGCACGCGTTCATAGGTTGAGAATGGTGATGAGTGTCACAGATCATCACATTCATCTTGTTGAAGTGCGAGTGGATATCTTAGAATAGAAACAAGCGTGATTGAATGAAAAACAGTAGTAATTGCATTAATCCATCGAGACACAGCAGAGCTCCTCACCCCCAACCATGGGGTTTAGAGACTCATGCCGTAGAAAATACAAGTTCTGATGTAAAAATGTCATGAGGTTACAAATGAATCTCTAAAAGTGGTTTTTATAATGAACCAGTGACCTAGGTTTACAGAAAATGAGTAAGCTAAGATAGATAGTATAGAAATCCACTTCCGAGGCCCACTTGGTATGTGTTTGGGCTGAGCACTGAAGCTTCGACGTGCATAGGCTCTTTCTAGCATTGAACTCCAGCTTTTATGCCAGTTTGGGCGTTCAACTCCAAATTTTATGCCAGTTCTGGCGTTTAACGCCAGAAAAGGGTAATGAGCTGGCATTTAAACGCTAATTTGCGCTACCAAATCTTGGACAAAGTATGGACTATTATATATTTCTGGAAAGCCCAGGATGTCTACTTTCCAACGCAATTGAGAGCGCACCAATTGGGCTTCTGTAGCTCCAGAAAATCTATTTCGAATGCAGGGAGATCAGAATCCAACAGCATCTGCAGTCCTTTTTCAGCCTCTGAATTAGATTTTTACTCAGGTCCCTCAATTTCAACTAGAAAATACCTGAAATCACAGAAAAACACACAAACTCATAGTAAAGTCCAGAAATTAAATTTTGCTTAAAAACTAAAAAAAATATACTAAAAAGTAGCTAGATCCTACTAAAAACTACCTAAAAATAATGCCAAAAAGCGTATAAATTATCCGCTCATCACAACACCAAACTTAAATTGTTGCTTGTCCCTAAGCAACTGAAAATCAAATAGCATAAAAAGAAGAGAATATACTACAAATTCCAATTTATCAATGAAACTTAGTTCCAATTAGATGAGCGGGACTAGTAGTTTTTTGCTTCTGAACAGTTTTGGCATTTCACTTTATCCTTTGAAGCTCAGAATGATTGGCATCTATAGGAACTCAGAATTCAGATAGTGTTATTGATTATCTTAGTTCAGTATGTTGATTCTTGAACACAGTTACTTTATGAGTCTTGGCCATGACCCTAAGCACTTTGTCTTCCGGTATTACCACCGGATACATAAATGCCACAGACACATAACTGGGTGAACCTGTTCAGATTGTGACTCAGCTTTGCTAAAGTCCCCAGTTAGAGGTGTCCAGAGCTCTTAAGCACACTGTTTTTGCTTTGGACCACGACTTTAACCACTCAGTCTCAAGTTTTTCACTTGGCACCTTCACGCCACAAGCACATGGTTAGGGACAGCTTGGTTTAGCCGCTTAGGCCAGGATTTTATTCCTGTGGGCCCTCTTATCCATTAATGCTCAAAGCCTTGGATCCTTTTTACCCTTGCCTTTTGGTTTAAAGTGTTATTGGATTTTTCTGTTTGCTTTTCTCTTCTCTTTCTTCTCTCTTTTTTTTTGAATGGTTTTTCTATTCACTGTTTTTTCTTGCTTCAAGAATCAATTTTATGATTTTTCAGATTATCAATAACATTTCTCCAAGCGGATCCAGTAGCCAATTTGAGGGATTTCTGGGAGGAACTCTTGTGCCCTCCTTTTGATGGAGTTATCTTGCACTTGTTGTCCTTCCATTGATTTCTTGGTGATTGGGTGCTCAACTGGGATGAACTCATCTACTCCCATCTTTACCCCAGCATCTTTACATAGCAGAGAGATTAAGTTTGGGTAAGCCAATTTGGCTTCAATGGAGTTCTTATTTGCAATTGTATAGATCTCACAAGAAATCAGATGATGAATCTCCACTTCATTTCCCAGCATAATGCAATGAATCATTACTGCTCTTTTGACAGTGACCTCAGAGCGGTTACTAGTGGGCAGTATAGAACACCCAATGAAGTCCAACCAGCCCCTAGCGACTGGTTTGAGATCTCCTCTCTTGAGTTGGTTTGGGACATCTTTTGTGTTGGTTATCCATTTAGTTCCAGGGAGGCATATGTCCTCTAGAACTTGGTCCAACCCCTTATCTACCCTCACCATTCTCCTATTAAAGGATTCTGGATTATCTTGTAGTTGAGGTAGTTTGAAGACCTCTCTTATTTTGTCCAGGTGGAAGTAAATAATCCTTCATCTGACCATAGTTCGAAAGGTATGAAAGGCGGTTCCAGTTATTCTCTGCTTATCTGTCAGCCACAGATTTGAGTAGAATTCCTAAACCATGTTTCTTCCAACCTTTGTCTTAGGATTGGCTAGGATTTCCCAACCTCTGTTTTGAATCTGTTCTTGGATCTCCGGATATTCATCTTCTTTCAGATCGAACTTAACTTTCGGGATCACTGACCTCAAACCCATTATTTTGTGATAATGGTCTGCATGTTCTTTGGTTAAGAACCTTTCTTGATTCCAAATGGTTTTGGATTGTTCTCTTTCTTGCCTCTTGGAGTGGTTTGTTTTCCTTTAGGGGTCATGATCTTGGTGAAGTTTTGCTCAGTGATCACAAAAATACACCAAACTTAGAGGTTTGCTTGTCCTCAAGAAAAAGAAAGGAAGAGAGAAGAATAGAGGTGAGACAAATTCGAATGGTGGAGGTATGGGGATGGCCGAACGTGTATTTAAAAGTGGAGGGGTGGGGTTTCAAAAATTTTGAAAAAGATATGATAGGAAGATATGATTGGAAAAAAGATGAATCATTATATGAAAAAGATGAAATTTTAAAATTCAAAAGATATGAAAAAGATATAAAGAAGTGAAATCTTAAAAATTGTTGATGCATCTAAAAATTAAAAATATGATGAGTTGGAAAAGATTTGGAAAGGAATTGAAAAGATAAATGAGTTTTTGAAAAATATTTGGAGAGGATTTGAAAGAAAATTGAAAAGGGATTTAGAAGATTATTAAATTTTTGAAATTGAGTGTGATTGATGAAGGTTTGTAACATGTTTATGCAAAAAATTATGAGTTAAAATATGAAAGTTTGAAAAAATTTGAAGTGGAAATAAAATATCCTCTCCCTGCCCTTTCTGGCGTTAAACGCCCATATGTTGTCCATTGTGGGCGTTTAATGCCCAGCCAGGTACCTTGGCTGGCGTTAAATACCAGAAATCCTTTATCACTGGGTATTTTTCTAAACGCCCAGGATGCTGCAACTCTGTCGTTGAACGCCCAGAATGGTATCTTTACTGGCATTAAACGCCCAGAATGGTGCCCATTCTGGCGTTTAACGTCCAAAATACCCCTTACTGGCATTTTCGTGCCAGTGAGCTCCTTTTCTCTGCTTTATGCTCTAAATCCTTCAGTAACTCTGTGAACTCCTGCAATTGATAATTAACCTTGAAGATAATTTATATCAAACTCCTATAATTATTATTTAAATAACAAATAAACTCTACTACTGGCTGGGTTGCCTCCCAGTAAGCGCTTCTTTATTGTCTTTAGCTGGACTTTACTGAGCTTTAATCTAGTCTCAGTTTTGAGCATTCTTGCTCAACATTGCTTTCAAGATAATGCTTGACTCTCTATCCATTAACAATGAACTTTTTATCAGAGTCAATATCCTGAAGCTCTACATACCCATATGGTGACACACTTGTAATCACATATGGTCCCCTCCACCGGGATTTTAATTTCCCAGGGAATAATCTGAGCCTAGAGTTAAACAGCAGAACCTTCTGTCCTGGCTCAAAGACTCTAGATGACAGTTTCTTGTCATGCTGCCTTTTTGCTTTCTCTTTGTAAATTTTTGTATTTTCGAAAGCATTGAGTCTGAATTCCTCTAGCTCATTCAACTGGAGCAATCTTTTCTCTCCAGCTAACTTGGCATCAAGGTTTAGGAATCTGGTTGCCCAGTAGGCCTTGTGTTCTAGTTCCACTAGCAGGTGACAGGCTTTTCTATACACAAGCTGGTATGGAGAGGTCCCTATAGGAGTTTTGAATGCAGTTCTGTATGCCCATAGAGCATCATCCAGACTCCTTGCCCAATCCTTTCTATAGGTACTTACAGTCCATTCCAGGATTCGTTTTAGTTCTCTATTTGAGACTTCAGCCTGCCCATTTGTCTGTGGATGATATGGAGTTGCCACTTTGTGGTTAATTCCATATCAGATCAGAGCAGAGTCAAGCTGTTTATTGCAGAAATGAGTCCCTCCATCACTGATTAGTATTCTAGGGACACCAAATCTGCTGAAGATATGCTTCTGGAGGAACTTCAGCACTGTCTTAGTATCATTAGTGGGTGTGGCGTTTGCCTCTACCCATTTAGATACATAGTCTACTGCCACCATAATGTAAGTGTTTGAGTATGATAGTGGGAAAGGTCTCATGAAGTCAATACCCATACATCAAACAATTCAATCTCTAAGATCCCTTGTTGAGGCATGGCATAACCATGAGGCAGGTTACCGGCTCTCTGGCAACTGTCATAGTTACGCACAAACTCTCAGAAATCTCTATAGAGAGTAGGCCAGTAGAAGCCACATTGGAGGACCTTGGTAGCTGTTCGCTCACCTCTGAAATGTCCTCCATATTGTGATCCATGGCAGTGCTATAAGATCTTCTGCGCCTCTTTTCTAGGTACACATCTACGGATTACTCCGTCTGCACATCTTTTAAATAGATATGGCTCATCCCACAAGTAGTACTTCGCATCAGAAATTAATTTTTTCATTTGCTGTCTGCTGTACTCCTTGGGTATGAATCTCATAGCCTTATAGTTTGCAATGTTTGCAAACTATGGTACCTCCTGAATGGCAAAGAGTTGCTCATCCGGAAAGGTCTCAGAGATCTCAGTAGGAGAGAGGGACGCCTCTGCTACTGGTTCTATCCGGGACAGGTGATCAGCTACCTGGTTCTCTGTCTCTTTTCTGTCTCTTATTTCTATATCAAACTCTTGCAGAAGCAACACCCATCTTATGAGCCTGGGTTTTGAATCCTGTTTTGTGAGTAGATATTTAAGAGCAGCATGGTCAGTGTACACAATCACTTTTGATCCTACTAAATAGGATTTAAACTTGTCAATGGCATAAACCACTGCAAGCAGCTCCTTTTCTGTGGTTGTGTAATTCTTCTGTGCATCATTTAAAACACGGCTAGCATAGTAAATGACGTGCAGAAGCTTGTTATGCCTCTGTCCCAATACTGCACCAATGGCATGGTCACTGGCATCACACATTAGTTCGAATGGTAATGTCCAGTCTGGTGCAGAGATGATTAGTGCTGTGACCAACTTAGCTTTCAGAGTTTCAAACGACTGCAGAGACTCTATGTCAAAGACAAATGGTGTATCAGCAGCTAGCAGATTACTCAGAGGTTTTGCAATTTTTGAAAAATCCTTTATAAACCTCCTGTAGAATCCTGCATGTCCCAGAAAGCTTTTGATTGCCTTTACATTGGCAGGTGGTGATAATTTTTCAATTACCTCTACCTTAGCTTGATCCACCTCTATTCCTTTGTTCGAAATTTTATGCCCAAGGATAATTCCTTCAGTCACTATAAAGTGACATTTTTCCCAGTTTAAAACCAGGTTAGTCTCTTGGCACCTTTTCAGAACAAGTGTTAGATGATCAAGACAGGAGCTGAATGAGTCTCCAAATACTGAGAAGTTGGTGCACGAATTATAAATCACACTTTTCACAACTCGTACCACTAACCAGCAAGTGCACTGGGTCATCCAAGTAATACCTTACGTGAGTAAGGGTCGAATCCCACGGAGATTGTTGGCTTGAAGCAATCTATGATTATTTTGTAATTCTTAGTCAGGATATCAATTATAATTATCAGTTTGGATTGTGAAAAATAAAAGAGCATGAATTAAATACTTGTTATGCAGTAATGGAGAATATGTTGGAGTTTTGGAGATGCTTTGTCTTCTGAATCTCTGCTTTCTCCCTGTTTTCTTCTTCACGCACGCAAGGTTCTTCCTATGGCAAACTGTGTGTTGGTGGATCACCATTTAAAATGCTTACCATCCGTCCTCTCAGTGAAAATGGTCCAGGTGCGCTGTCACCGCACGGCTAATCATCTGTCGGTTCTCACTCATGCTGGAATCGGATCCATTGGTCCTTTTGTGTCTGTCACTATGCCCAACCCTTGTGAGTTTGAAGCTCGTCACAGTCATTCAATCCCTGAATCCTACTCGGAATACCACAGACAAGGTTTAGACTTTCTGAATTCTCAAGCATGCTGCCAATGGATTCTAGCTTATACCACGAAGATTCTGATTAAGGAATCCAAGAGATACTCATTCAATCGAAGGTAGAACGGAGGTGGTTGTCAGACATGCGTTCATAGGTTGAGAATGGTGATGAGTGTCACGGATCATCACATCCATCATATTGAAGGGCGAATGAACATCTTAGATAGAAACAAGAGTGTTTGAATAAAAAACAGAAATAATTGCATTAATTCATCGAGACACAGCAGAGCTCCTCACCCCCAACAATGGAGTTTAAAGACTCATGCTGTCAAAGAGTACAAAGTTCAGATCTAAAATGTCATGAGGTACAAAATAATCCTCTAAAAGTTGTTTAAATAGTAAGCTAGTAATCTAGGTTTGCAGAGAATGAGTAAACTATGATAGATAGTGCAGAAATCCACTTCTGGGGCCCACTTGGTGTGTGCTGGGGCTGAGACTTAAGCTTTACACGTGCTTAGGCTGTTTCTAGAGTTAAACGCCAGGTTGTAACCTGTTTTGGGCGTTTAACTCCAACTTGTAACCTGTTTCTGGCGGTTAACGCCAGACTGCAACATGGAACTGGCGTTGAATGCCAGTTTACGTCATCTATCCTTGAGCAAAGTATGGACTATTATATATTGCTGGAAAGCCCTGGATGTCTACTTTTCAACGCAATTGGGACCGTGCCAATTGGACTCCTGTAGCTCCAGAAAATCCATTCTGAGTGCAGAGAGGTCAGAATCCAACAGCATCAGCAGTTCTTTTTCAGCCTGAATCAGATTTTTGCTCAGCTCCCTCAATTTCAGCCAGAAAATATCTGAAATTACAGAAAAACATACAAACTCATAGTAAAGTCCAGAAATATGAATTTTTCCTAGAAACTAATGAAAATATACTAAAAACTAACTAAAACATACTAGAAACTACATGAAATTAACCCCAAAAAGCGTATAAAATATCCGCTCATCACAATACCAAACTTAAACTGTTGCTTGTCCCCAAGAAACTAGACAAATAAAATAGAATACAAATAAGTTAAGAAGCAATAATATCTCAGAGTTTTTTGAGTGAAGCTCAGATTCTAATTAGATGAGCGGGACTAGTAGCTTTTTGCTTCCGAACAGTTTTGGCATCTCACTTTATCCATTGAAGCTCAGAATGATTGGCATCTATAGGAACTTAGAATTCAGATAGTGTTATTGATTCTCCTAGTTTAGTATGTTGATTCTTGAACACAGCTACTTTATGAGTCTTGGCCGTGTCCCTAAGCACTTTGTTTTCCAGTATTACCACCGGATACATAAATGCCACAAACACATAATTGGGTGAACCTTTTCAGATTGTGACTCAGCTTTGCTAAAGTCCTTAGTTAGAGGTGTCCAGGATTCTTAAGCACACCCTTCTTTTTGCTTTGGAACTTGACTTTAACCGCTCAGTCTCAAGTTTTCACTTGACACCTTCACGCCACAAGCACATGGTTAGGGACAGCTTGGTTTAGTCGCTTAGGCCAGGATTTGATTCCTTTAGGCCCTCCTATCCACTGATGCTCAAAGCCTTGGATCCTTTTTATTACTCTTGCCTTTTGGTTTTAAGGGCTATTGGCTTTTTCTGCTTGCTTTTTCTCTTTTTTTTTTGCCATTTTTTTCTACAAGCTTTTGTATTCACTACTTTTTCTTGCTTCAAGAATCAATTTTTTTTATGATTTTTCAGATTATCAAATAACATTTCTCCTTTTTCATCATTCCTTCAAGAGCCAACATATTTAACATTCATAAACATCAAATTCAAAAGACATATGCACTGTTCAAGCATTCATTCAGAAGACAAAAAGCATTGCCACCACATGTAAATAATTAGAATTTTTCTTATTAAAAACTCGAAAAATATTACCTCCTTATTCTAAAGAAAATCTGCTATTTTATTCATGTTTAATGATGATGAAAAAAATAAATTATAGCTTAATTGGAGATAAAATCAAAATATAGATACTAATTACTACTACTCATATATAACTTCTAAAGTAAAACTCAAATAAGAACAATTATCACAGAGTTAAGGCTAAGATTAGAACTCAACAACCTTGAATTTGGAAGGTGGATGCCTCTTTAGTCTGTGGAGTGCTTGGCCCTTCAAGAGATAGTTTCTGACGCTTTAATTCCTTCAGTTCACGCCCTTGCTCTTCTTGTTCTATAAGCAATTTGCAGAGCATATTGTTTTAATTTTGCTATTCTTCCTTCAGTTGATCCACAGCTTCTTGCAACTTGGTGACAGATGCTTCTAGGCGCTCCCAGTATTCAATTTGAGGGATTTTCAGGAGGAACTCCTTTGCTTTTCTCTTGATGGGGTCGTCCTGCACTTGTTGTCCTTCCATAGACTTTTTGGTGATTGGTTTCTCAACTGAGATATACTTATCTACTCCCATCTTTATCCCAGCATCTTTACATAACAGAGAAACTAAGCTTGGATAGGCCAATTTGGCATCTTTGGAGTTCTTGTTTGCAATTTTGTAAAGCTCACAAGCAATCAGCTGATGAACTTCCACTTCTTTTTCCAACATAATGCAATGAATCATCACTGCTCTTCTGATGGTGACTTCAGAGCGGTTGCTAGTGGGCAGTATAGAGCGCCCAATGAAGTCCATCCAGCCTCTGGCGACTGGTTTGAGATCTCCTCTTTTGAGTTGGTTTGGGACACCCTTTGTGTTGGTTGTCCATTTAGCTCCAGGGAGGCATATGTCCTCTAGGATTTTGTCCAAGCTCAGGTTTGATCTCATCATTCTCCTATTGAAGGAATCTGGGTCATCTTGCAGTTGAGGCAGCTTGAAGATCTCCCTTATTTTGTCAGGGTGGGTGTGAACAATCTTCCCTCTGACCAGAGTTCTATAGTCATAGAATGCGGTTTCAGCTATTCTCTGCCTGTCCGTCTGCCACAGATTAGCGTAGAATTCCTGAACCATGTTTCTTCCCACCTTTGTTTCAGGATTAGCTAGGACTTCCTAGCTCCTATTTTGGATTTGCTCCTGGATCTCCGGATATTCATCTTCTTTCAGATCGAATTTAACTTCTGGGATCACTGACCTTAGACTCATTATTTTGTAAAAATGATCTGAATGTTCTTTGGTTATGAACTTTCCTTGATTCCAAAGTGGTTTTGGAATATTCTCTTTCTTGCCTCTTGAGTCGGTT
>NC_029792.2:106569969-106575094 GCF_000816755.2 Arachis ipaensis | reverse complement strand
TTATTTGAAAAAGATATGATAGAAAAAGTGATTTAGAAAAGATAAGTATGATAGGAAAAGATGTGATTTAAAATTGAAAAGATATGAAAGATATTTGAAAAAGATAAATCTGGATTTTGAAAAAGATGATGTGATGATTTGAAAAAGATATTGATGAGTTGAAAATATTTTACAAGGAAAAGAGATAGATTTGTTTTGAAAAGGATTTGAAAATAATTTGAAGTGGAAAAATGGTTTATGAATTAAGATACATTTGATATTTTTTTGAAAAAGGATTTGAAAAATTAGGATTTGTAACATGTTTGTGCAAGAAATCATGAATTGAAACATAAAAAATGGAAAAAATTTGAATTGAAAATGAAATTGCCTACTCCCCACAATCCTGGCGTTATACGCCAAACTGCTGCATGTTTTGGGCGTTTAACGCCCAGCTGTTGCTTCTAGCTGGCGTTAAACGCCAGAAACTCCTTTGTCACTGGGCGTTTTTCTGAACGCCCAGGATGCTGTAAATCTGGCGTTAAACGCCCAGAAGCTGCTTCTTTCTGGCGTTTAACGCCCAGATGGCTATCTTTACTAGCGTTAAACGCCTAGTAGATGCTCCTTTTGGGCGTTTAACGCCCAATTGTGCCTCTTACTGGCGTTTTCTTGCCAGTGAGCTCCTTTTTCCTGTTTTGTGCTCTGAATTCTTCTGTAACCCTGTGGACTTATGCAATTGATTCTTTACCTTGTTAATATTAAGCTCATATATTTCAAAAATAAATAAAATGAAGAATAAAATAAATAAAATAACAGAAAAATTTTTGCTAATGGCTGGGTTGCTTCCCAGCAAGCGCTTCTTGATTGTCTTTAGCTGGACCTTGCTGAGCTTTTAATCTAGCCTCAGCCTTGAGCACTCTTGCTCAACATTGCCTTCAAGATAGTGCTTGATTCTCTGTCCATTAACAATGAACTTCTTATCAGAATCAATGTCTTGAAGCTCCACATAACCATATGGTGATACACTTGTAATCACATATGGTCCCCTCCACCGGGATTTCAGTTTCCCAGGGAATAGCCTGAGCCTAGAGTTAAACAACAGAACCTTTTGTCCTGGTTCAAAGACTCTAGATGACAGCTTTCTGTCATGCCACCTTTTTTATTTCTCTTTATAAAGCTTGGCATTTTTGAAAGCAGTGAATCTGAATTCCTCTAGCTCATTCAGCTGGAGCAATCTTTTTTCTCCAGCTAATTTGGCATCAAAGTTTAGGAATCTGGTTGCCCAGTAGGTCTTATGTTCCAGTTCCACAGGCAGATGACAGGCCTTACCATACACAAGTTGGTATGGAGAGGTCCCTATAGGAGTCTTGAATGTTGTTCTGTAAGCCCACAGAGCATCATCCAAGCTTCTTGCCCAATCCTTTCTATGGGTACTTACAGTCCGTTCCAGAATTTTTTTTACTTCTCTATTAGAAACTTCAGCTTTCCCATTTGTCTGTGGATGATATGGAGTCGCCACCTTGTGGCGAATCCCATACCGGACCATGGCAGAGTAAAGTTGTTTGTTGCAGAATTGAGTGCCCCCATCACTGATTAGTACTCTAGGGACACCAAACCTGCTGAAGATATATTTTTGGAGGAACTTCAGCACTGTTTTAATATCATTGGTGGGTGTGGCAACGGCCTCTACCCATTTTGATACATAGTCGACTGCCACCAGAATATAAGTGTTTGAGTATGATGGTGGGAAAGGTCCCATGAAGTCAATTCCACATAGATCAAACAACTCAATCTCCAAGATTCCCTGTTGAGGCATGGCGTAACCATGAGACAGATTACCAGCTCTTTGGCAACTGTCACAGTTATGTACAAACTCTTGAAAATCCCTATAGAGTGTAGGCCAGTAGAAGCCACATTGGAGGACCTTGGTGGCTGTTCGCTCACCTCCGAAATGGCCTCCATATTGTGATCCATGGCAATGTCATAAGATCCTCTGTGCTTCTTCTCTAGGCACACACCTACGGATTATGCTGTCTGCACATCTCTTAAAGAGATAGGGTTCATCCCACAAGTAGTACTTTGCATCAGTAATTAATTTTTTCTTTTGTTGACTGCTGTACTCCTTGGGTATGAACCTTGCAGCTTTATAGTTTGCAATGTCTGCAAACCATGGTGTTTCCTGAATGGCAAACAAATGCTCATCCGGAAAGGTCTCAGAGATCTCAATAGAGGGGGGAAACTCCCCTTCTGCTGGTTCTATCCGGGACAGATGATCAGCCACTTGGTTTTCTGTCCCTTTTTCTGTCTCTTATTTCTATATCAAACTCTTGCAGAAGCAACACCCATCTTATGAGCCTGGGTTTTGAATCCTGCTTTGTGAGTAGATATTTAAGAGCAGCATGGTCGGTGTACACAATCACTTTTGATCCTACTAAGTATGATCTAAACTTGTCAATGGCATAAACCACTGCAAGCAGTTCTTTTTCTGTGGTTGTGTATTTTTTCTGGGCATCATTTAAAACACGGCTAACATAATAAATGACATGCAGAAGCTTGTCATGCCTCTGCCCCAGTACTGCACCAATGGCGTGGTCACTGGCATCACACATTAGTTCAAATGGTAAAGTCCAGTCTGGTGCAGAAATAACTGGTGCTGTGACCAGCTTAGCTTTCAGAGTCTCAAACGCCTGGAGACACTCTGTGTCAAACACAAATGGCGTGTCAGCAGCTAGCAGATTGCTCATGAGTTTTGCAATTTTTGAAAAATCCTTTAAAAACCTCTTGTAGAATCCTGCATGCCCCAGAAAGCTTCTGATTGCCTTAACATTAGCAAGTGGTGGTAATTTTTCAATTACTTCCACTTTTGCTTGATCCACCTCTATTCCCTTATTTGAAATTTTATGCCCAAGGACAATTCCTTCAGTCACCATAAAGTGACATTTTTCCCAGTTTAAAACTAGGTTGGTCTCTTGGCATCTTTTCAGAACAAGTGCTAAATGGTCAAGCCAGGAGCTGAATGAGTCTCCAAATACTGAAAAGTCATCCATGAAGACTTCTAGAAACTTCTCAACCATATCAGAGAAGATAGAAAGCATGCATCTCTGAAAGGTTGCAGGTGCATTACACAGACCAAAAGGCATTCTTCTGTAAGCAAATACTCCAGAAGGACATGTGAATGTTGTTTTCTCTTGGTCCTGAGGATCTACTGCAATTTGGTTGTAACCTGAATAGCCATCCAAAAAGCAGTAATATTCATGACCTGCTAGTCTCTCTAGCATTTGGTCTATGAATGGTAAAGGAAAATGATCCTTTCTGGTGGCCGTGTTGAGCCTTCTGTAGTCAATACACATGCGCCACCCTGTAATTGTTCTTATAGGAACTAGTTCATTCTTTTCATTATGAACCACTGTCATGCCTCCCTTCTTGGGAACAACTTGAACAGGACTCACCCAGGGGCTATCAGAAATAGGATAAATAATCCCAGCCTTCAGTAATTTGGTGACCTCTTTCTGCACTACTTCCTTCATGGCTGGATTTAGCCGCCTCTGTGGTTGAACCACTGGCTTAGCATCATCCTTCAATAGGATTTTGTGCATGCATCTAGCTGGGCTTATGCCCTTAAGGTCACTTATGGACCACCCAAGAGCTGTCTTGTGTGTCCTTAGCACTTGAATTAGTGCTTCCTCTTCCAGTGGATTTAAAGCAGAGCTTATGATCACTGGAAAAGTGTCACCTTCTCCTAGAAATGCATATTTTAGGGATGGTGGTAATAGCTTGAGCTCAGGTTTAGGAGGTTTCTCCTCTTCCTGAGGAAGTCTCAGAGGCTCTTTCAATTCCTCTGAACCCTCCAAATCATGCTGAACATCTTTAAAGATGTCTTCCAGCTCTGATTCGAGACTCTTAGCCATGTTGACCTCCTCTACCAAAGAGTCAATGAGATCAACTTTCATGCAGTCTTTTGGTGTGTCTGGATGCTGCATGGCTTTGATAGCATTCAACTTAAACTCATCCTCATTGACTCTCAGGGTTACTTCCCCCTTTTGGACATCAATGAGAGTTTGTCCAGTTGCTAGGAAAGGTCTTCCTAGAATGAGAGTAGCACTCTTGTGCTCCTCCATTTCCAGCACTACAAAGTTAGTGGGAAAGGCGAATGGCCCAACCCTGACAATCATGTCCTTAATCACGCCTGATGGGTATTTAATGGAGCCATCAGCAAGTTGGAGACATATCCGGGTTGGTTTAACTTCTTCAGTTAAACCAAGCTTTCTGATAGTGGATGCAGGTATTAGGTTGATGGTTGCCCCAAGATCACATAAAGCTGTCTTGGTGCAATTACCCTCTAACGTGCATGGTATCAGAAAGCTCCCGGGATCTTTAAGCTTTTCTGGAAAGCTTTTCAGAATGACTGCACTGCATTCTTCAGTGAGGAGAACTCTTTCAGTTTCTCTCCAATCCTTTTTATGACTCAAGATCTCTTTCATGAACTTGGCATAAGAAGGTATTTGCTCAAGTGCCTTTGCAAACGGAATCTTTATTTCAAGAGTCCTGAGATAATCTGCAAAGCAAGCAAATTGCTTATCCTGCTCCTCTTGGCAGAGTTTTTGAGGATAAGGTATCTTGGCTTTATATTCCTCAACCTTAGTTGCTGCAGGTTTATTTCCTACAGAGGTGGTTGGAGAAGCCTTTTTAGAGGGGTTGTTATCAACACTTGTGTATGTCTGATCCCTCACTGGCATTTGAATGCCAGGGTTAGAAGCTGGATTGGCGTTGGACGCCAACTCCTTACTTGTTCCTGGCATTTGAACGCCAGAACTGATCTTTCATTGGGCGTTTGACGCCAACTCCTTGCTTGTTTCTGGCGTTTGAACGCCAGAGTTATTCCTCTCTGGGCTCTTACTATCCTCAGAGGGATTTTGAATAGCAGTTTGTTCATTTCTTGGCTTCCTGCTACCTTGAAGTGAGGTATTTAATGTTTTCCCACTTCTTAATTGAACTGCTTGGCACTCTTTTGTTATTTGTTTTGATAACTGTTGTTCTGTTTGCTTCAACTGTACCTCCATATTTATATTAGCCATTCTTGTGTCTTGTAGTATCTCCTTGAATTCGGCCAGCTGTTTTGTTAGAAAGTCTAATTGCTGATTGAATTCAG
>NC_029792.2:106543681-106569916 GCF_000816755.2 Arachis ipaensis | reverse complement strand
GATTTGAAAAACTTTGGATATGATTTTTTGAAAAAGATTTTAAATTTTGAAATAGAAATCTGAATTTTAAAAGTAATTTTTGAAAATTCACTTTAAAATAGAGAGAAAAGATTTTTTTGAATTTTGAATTTTATGATGAAAGAGAAAAACACACAAAAGACACACAACTTAAAATTTTTAGATCTAATGTTCCATATTTTCAAAAATTTTGGAGGGAAACACCAAGGAACACCAAACTTAAAAATTTTAAGATCAAAACACAAGGAAGGCTCAAGAACACTTTGAAGACTCACAAGAACAAGAAGAACATGAAGATAGAACACCAAACTTAAAATTTTTAGAAAACCAAAATAAAATTTTCGAAAACTAAAGAAAAATCAACAAGAAAACACCAAACTTAAAGTTTGGCACAAGATTTATTCAAAGAAAACTTATTTTTGAAAAATTTTTTAAAAAGAAGATAGCCAATTACCAAGAACATAAGCACAACGCTCTAACCAATTGAGCTATAAATTTAACGTGTTTTAATAAGGTATTTAATAAATAAAGATTTTTTTTGAAAACTGATATTTTGAAAAAGCACAAGAAAAACAAGAAAAGACACAGAACAAGAAAAGCTAAAGATCAAACAAGGAAAATAAACAAGAACAACTTAAAGATTAAGAAAGAACAATGAACACAAATTCGAAAATTTAAAAGAAAATAAATAAAAAAAATGCAATTGACACCAAACTTAAGATATGAAACTAAACTCAAATAGAAAAACTCAATTATCAGCCTGAATCAGATTTTTGCTCAGCTCTCTCAATTTCAGCCAGAAAATACCTGAAATTACAGAAAAACACACAAACTCATAGTAAAGTCCAGAAATATGAATTTTGCCTAGAAACTAATGAAAATATACTAAAAACTAACTAAAACATACTAGAAACTACATGAAATTAACCCCAAAAAGCGTATAAAATATTCGCTCATCAGAAGTCATCCATGAAGACTTCCAGAAATTTTTCCACCATCAGAGAAAATAGAGAGCATGCATTTCTGAAAGGTTGCAGGTGCATTGCACAGACCAAAAGGCATCCTTCTGTATGCGAATACTCCAGATGGACATGTGAATGCTGTTTTCTCTTGATCTTGAGGATCTACTGCATAGTCATGATCTGCTAGTCTCTCTAGCATCTGGTCTATGAATAGTAAAGGAAAATTATCCTTTTTGGTGGCTGTATTGAGCCTTCTATAGTCAATACACATACGCCATCCTGTAACGGTTCTTGTAGGAACCAGTTCATTTTTTTCATTATGAATCACTGTCATACCTCCTTTCTTTGGGACGACTTAGACAGGGCTCACCCAGGGGCTATCAGAAATAGGATAAATAATTCCAGCCTCTAGTAATTTAGTAACCTCTTTCTGCACCACTTCCTTCATGGCCGGATTTAACCACCTCTGTGGTTGAACCACTGGCTTAGCATCATCCTCTAATAGGATCTTGTGCATGCATCTGGCGAGGCTAATGCTCTTAAGGTCAGTTATGGACCACCCAAGAGCTGTCTTGTGTGTCATTAGCACTTGAAGTAGTGCTTTCTCTTCCTGTGGCTCTAAGGCAGAGCTTATGATCACAGAAAAAGTGTCATCCTCTCTCGGAAACGCATATTTCAGAGATGGTGGTAGTGGTTTGAGCTCGGATTTAGGAGGCTTATCTTCTTCCTGAAGAGTTTTCAGAGGCTTTTCTGTTTCCTCTGGTTCCTCCAAATCAGGCTGAGCATCTTTAAAGATGTCCTCTAGCTTTGATTCGAGACTCTCAGTCATATTGATCTCTTCCACTAAGGAGTCAATAATATTAACGCTCATGCAGTCATTTGATGTGTCTGGATGCTGCATAGCTTTGACAGCATTTAACTTGAACTTATCCTCATTGACTCTCAGGGTCACTTCCCCTTTTTGTACATCAATGAGAGTTCGTCCAGTTGCTAGGAAGGGTCTTCCTAGAATGAGAGTTGCACTCTTGTGCTCCTCCATTTCCAGCACTACAAAGTCAGTGGGAAAGGCAAATGGCCCAACCTTGACAATCATGTCCTCAATTATGCCTGATGGATATTTGATGGAGCCATCAGCAAGTTGGAGGCATATTCGGGTTGGTTTGACTTCTTCAGTCAAGCCAAGCTTTCTGATAGTGGATGCAGGTATTAGGTTGATACTTGCTCCAAGGTCACATAGAGCTGTCTTGGTACAAGCACCCTCTAATGTGCATGGTATCATAAAGCTTCCGGGATCTTTAAGCTTTTCTGGTAAGCTTTTCAGAATGACTGCACTGCATTCTTCGGTGAGAAAAACTTTTTCAGTTTCTCTCCAATCCTTCTTATGACTTAAGATCTCTTTCATGAACTTAGCATAAGAGGGTATTTTCTCAAGTGCCTCTGCAAACGGGATCTTTATTTCAAGAGTCCTGAGATAGTCTGCAAAACGGGTAAATTGTTTATCCTGTTCCGCTTGGCGGAGTTTCTGGGGATAAGGCATCTTGGCTTTGTATTCCTCAACCTTAGTTGCTGCAGATTTATTCCCTACAGAGGTGGTTAGAGAAGCCTTCTTAGGAGGGTTACAATCAGCACTTGCAGGTGACTGATCCCTCATTGGCGTTTGAACACCAGGACTAGGGGTTGGATGGGCGTTTAATGCCAATTTTCCACCCTTTTCTAGCATTTGAACGCCAGAACTAGGCATGGAATGGGCGTTTAACGCCAGTTTTCACCACTTTCTGGCGTTTGAACGCTAGTAGTGGGTATCCACTGGGCGTTTGACGCCAATTTTTCACCCTTTTCTGGCGTTTGAACGATAGAAGTATTCCTCTCTGGACTCTTAATGTCCTCAGAGGGATTTTGAGAAGTGGTTTGGTCATCCTCTGTCAGTTGTTCCTTTTTTGACTTTCTGTTACCTTGAGCTGAATTATTCAATGTCTTCCCACTCCTTAATTGAATAGCTTGGCATTCTTTTGTTATCTGTTTAGGTAGCTGCTGTCTTGCCTGATCCAATTGTGCTTTCATATTCTGGTTATCATTTTTAGTGTCTTAGAGCATCTCCTTGAATTCTGCAAACTGTTCTGTTATAATAAGCAATTGCTGATTGAGTTCAGCAACTTGTTCTTGAGGACTAAGTTCAGTGGATACTGCTTTAGCCTCTTCTTTCGGGGAGGACTCACTGCTTAAGTACAGATGCTGATTTCTAGCAACTGTATCAATGAGCTCTTGAGCCTCTTTAATTGTCTTTCTCATGTGTATAGATCCACCAGCTGAGTGATCTAGAGATATTTGAGCTTTTTTTGTAAGCCCGTAGTAAAAGATGTCTAACTGCACCCACTATGAAAACATTTCAGAGGGTCATTTCCTTAGCATCCCTTTGTACCTCTCCCAGGCGTTATAAAGGGATTCACCATCCTCTTGTTTAAAGCCTTGGATGTCTAGCATTAGCTGTGTCATCCTTTTTGGAGGGAAATATTGATTCAAGAATTTGTCTAATAACTATTTTCATATTCTTATGCTTGCTGTGGGTTGGTTATTTAACCACCTCTTAGCTTGATCTTTTACAGCAAATGGAAACAGTAATAATCTGTAGACATCTTGATCTACTTCCTTGTCACATACTGTGTCAGCAATTTGCAAGAACTGTGCCAGAAACTCAGTAGATTCTTCCTGTGGAAGACCAGAATACTGGCAATTTTGCTGCACCATGACAATGAGCTGAGGATTTAGCTCAAAACTACTTGCTCTGATGGGAGGTATACAGATGCTACTCCCATATGCAGCAGTAATGGGGTTAGCATATGACCCCAGAGTCCTTCTAGACTGTTCACTTTGGATATGATTTTTGAAAAGGGATTTTAAATTTTGAAATTTCAAAACTAAAATGAGATAGAATAAAAATTTCTAAAATAAAAATCTGAATTTTTAAATGAGATTTTCGAAAATTCAATTAAATAACTATGAAAGATATTTTTGAATTCAATGAGAAAAGAGAAAAATAATAAAATGATACCAAACTTAGAAGTTTTTTTGATCAAAACAAAGGAAACAAACAGAAAAACTTTGAATATCAAGACGAACACTGAGAGAAACTTTTAAAAAATTTTTTTAAGAAAACAAAAATACAAAGGACACCAAACTTAAAAATTTTTATACTTTGAGCACTAATGATTTGAAAAAAATGAGAGAAAAATAAAATTATGCAATTGACACCAAACTTAAAATATGAAACTAAACTCAAACAGAAGACTAAATTATGAAGTTATTGGTTTTGAAGATTTTCGAAAATAATTAAGAAAATAAAATAAGGATTTTAAAATTTTAACCAAAAACAATAATAGAAGACTCTAAACCAAAAAGAAAAATTTTTCCTAATCTAAGCAACAAAATAAACCGTCAGTTGTCCAAACTCGAACAATCCCCGGTAACGGCGCCAAAAACTTGGTGCACGAAATTATAAATCACACTTTTCACAACTCGTACCACTAACCAGCAAGTGCACTGGGTCGTCCAAGTAATACCTTACGTGAGTAAGGGTCGATCCCACGGAGATTGTTGGCTTGATGCAAGCTATGGTTATTTTGTGACTCTTAGTCAGGAAATTAGTAATAAAAATGGTTGGGTTTATGAAGAGTAAATAACATAAAATAAATAATACTTGTTATGCAGTAATGGAGAATAGGTTAAGGTTTTGGAGATACTCTGTCTTCTGAATCTCTGCTTTCCTACTGTCTTCTTCTTCACGCACGCAAGGCTCCTTCCATGGCAAGCTGTATGTTGGTAGATCACCGTTGTCAATGGCTACCATTCAATTTAAAATTGTTGAAGATGACGATAACGAAAAGAAGAAGAAGAAGAAGAAGAAGAAGAAGAAGAAGAAGAAGAAGAAGAAGAAGAATAAGAAGAAGAAGAAGAAGGAGGAGGAGGGAAGAAGAACTTGTGTGCGTGAACTTAGAAGAAGCGGCAACAGGAGCGCGAAAAAAATGTGTGCGCGTGTATATAAATGACTTGGTTTGACTTTGTTGCTAATATAACTTAAATGAGGAGCATTATTCTAAAATTAATTACTTCAATTAATCAACCTTTTGGTTTTCACTCAGCGATTTCTAATTTGACTTTGTGTTGCCATGTGTTCTTTTTTCTTGCGTATCTTCCCATTGCTTATATTACTTCATTTATTATTCTTGACTGCATCAAAATCAATGTGTGGATATTTGTTCTTTTAATCATACTGAATTCAATCAATTGACATAACAATTTTACTCCTATTTACAGCTCTTTACCCCGTGTGTATGCGTGGGGTAGACATGCTAGTTTATGTAAAAAATCTCAACTCATATGTTTTTATTACGCTTCCTATTTCACAAAGTCAAATAGTGACGCAAGATACTTATAGAATGAAAATTTTTCCATTGTTCATCATCACACCATGTGAAACTAAGAGTATCCTACAATCATCAATTGTCATAATTTTTTAATACCTATTTAAATTTTTCTTCAATGGAGAACCTTTTAGAACAGCTTTCATGCTTTGAGAATCTTTAAAACATACAAAGTGTACTAGAGTTTTTCCATTTGGGTAGACTGCAAAAACACTTGTCCCTATTTTTTTTTGGCACAAAGAACATAAGTCATCCCCAGTTATCTCCAAAACTACTTTTCTCTTCTCATAGAGTTCATCTTTCACCTGTGCAAAAAGATATTTGAATCATGATAAGGAAGTAACAAGACAGAAGCGTGATTAAGGTATACAATAAATCCCCTTATAAGCAAGAAATCCATATATTCTCTACCCCAATTTTGAGAGCCAATATAAATCTTAATTTCTTTTACATGCTTACCTGTAGGTTCTCACTTTGTCTCAATCTCTTGATAACTGAGCAATTACGATGTACTTCACTAGATTTTCTCAGAAGAGGCCCAAGAAACGGAAGCAAGTTCTGTATATTAACACAATTTTCTTTACCAAATAATGTCTTATCAAACAAAATTTTCTCCCACCAAAATAGACACTAATAAAATGTTGGAGCAATAAGAATGAGGTTACATGCTCTTTTGTTGTGCTATGTATTAAGAATAAGATAAGAGATTAAGAAATCATAACTAATATACAACTCAATGTAACCATATTCATGCAGCAATTCTAGCATCAACAAAATCTAGGGAGATTCCACTCTTAGTTTTCCAAATTAAACTATAAAGAAAGGAAGGTTAATTAAAATATACATTCTAAATATTACCTGAAGTTTCGTATGTTTTGGCAAAAGTTTAAGGGCCAGGGCTCCATTGATTCTATCCCATCTACGACTCAACAAATGAAGGACATCATCAACCATGATAGAAGTATCTCCTTCCCCAATGAATTCATCCTCATCAACATCACTTTTGCCACTATTAGTCTTGTTTAAATTAGCCTTTGTGTCCTCTGCAATCTCTATCGCAGCAATTTTCTTTGATCCTCGGTTTCTTGTCTTTGTTAATTTTGAATTAGTCCTTGAAATTGTTGGCTTTTTGGGGACTAATAGATTTGTAATTTTCTTTTCAAAGTTATTCGTTGATCTTCGTGGATTCAAATATATTTGCAGAAGCATCAAGTATATGTTGCTAGGAGATTTCACAGAAGGGTTAAGTATAGACTCATAAACCCGGTCACAATATGATAATGCAAGTTCTGGAGCTTGAAGCTACAAATCAAAAGTAAAGTCATTATTTCCCTCAACACACTCAAAATTAAATATGTGGTTTATATAAGAGACCATCATATGAGGCAATTAAAGCTCAGCATAATGGGGTTTACAAAGCATGACTACAAATAAAACTTCCATTTTGCAAACATAATGCTAGTTGTGAATAGAATATTAACTTTAAATAATATTTACTTCATATTAATATATTATACAGTATGATAGGGTTCATAAAAATAACTTCATATACCTTATGAACATACAAAGACAATGTCAATTCATGCTGTTTCATTTTTCCCAACAATATTGCACGCTCTTCATACAAAGCATCTGGTGGAAGACGTTTCAGCAAAGCATCTGGTTGGTAACCTGATAAACTCTCTAAGGCAGACAATAACTTTTTTCTTTTTGGGGAGTGCATTTTCTCATCCCATTTTTGTTTAGAAGTTAAGTTAGCATACCAGTCAAGCACTTCTGAAAGATATATGTTTACCTACATTGCAAGAACAAGGAGAAATTTATTTTTTGTTTAATAATATTTAGCAGCTAAATACATTAGGAAAAAATTTACAATTTATTTTCATTAGGTTCTCATATCCTTTTGACACATCCCCAACTATAAGAAATAGAATAGTTTCAACCCTTAATCGCATAAAGGAATTATATCAGACACCAGAGGTCCTCACCAATTCATCTTGTAAATTTCCAATTATGGCATCCTCATGTGTTGCATGCATGAGCTCCAAAAAAATGGCTTGCATGTTTGGAGCATGTTGCTTCAAATATGCATTCACCATTTCTGCTGGGATATCTCCAGATAGAAATAACTCAATAGTCTGATTAGGGCAGCTTTCAAGAACTAGCATTGAGAACTCCAGAACAAGTACGGGATCTGTTCCACACAATGGCTGCAACAAATGCCCCTCAAAAAAAATCATTGAGTGCAAGTAACCAATTATCTATGAATAATATTAATTAAATAAAGAATTTAAGTTTAGTTAGAGTTTTAAGCAAATATTATCCATGCACAGTATGAATCGATTAAACTCAATTCGTTTACAACACAACTTTTTTAGTGGTGCTAAATGTTACATGAGGAAGGTAAGTAATTTAGCTAATCAACTTACGCTAACACTAGTCCGATAAAACTATTGCAATCAAATGTTTGATAACTAAGTGTCGTTTAATTAGCACTTGGAAGTAAAATACAGAAGAATCATTTGATATTTGTTTAGGTTTAGAGCTTAAGAGGAATTATACATGGAAAAATAACACATTCACAATTGTTGTGCACTTAATATTTGATCACAAATTACATAATATGGTACATTTAGACATTCTTGCTTCATAACCACTTTTTAAAAGAAGTTATTGTTTCAAGAAAGCAAATATTTAGTCATATAGACCATTTAAAAAATTAAAGCGAGAAAACTAAGAACAAAATTGTCAAAGTTAAAAAATTTACCTTGAGATATTCAATCATGGTCTCAGGCTTGAACTTATGTGAAATATCAGACTCACAAGTCCTAGATGCTTCCACCAATTTGTGAACAAGTTTAAGAGCTTCCCGATGCATTGAATTGCACTTGTATAGTTCTAATAAAGCAATATGATAGTTCCCTTCTTGTAGTATCTCTTCACATATTTTCAAATCACAGTAGTTAACACCTTTCAGTAATTCTTCAGCCATGAGAGATTGTCCAGTAAGCAAGAATGCTTGGAGCAGAGCAGTATCCAAAATTGAAGCAATCTCTCGGGCTTGTGAACTAATAGGTACGGTAGTGTGCCCCTTTTCAGAATAATTTACTAAACGAAGTTAGAATGACTGTGATTAAAAAGTACTATTTCATTGTTTTCATAATTGTATAAGGATTAATAATATCATATCTCCAATTGGCATCATTTATTCCATCAAAGACATACATAGTATTTTCATTTAATTCGTGTCATTTTCTTTTGTTTGTAACATATAATGTAGTCAAAAATACATTAAGATATAAATTATAGCATATCTATCCCAAAAGCATTATTATAATGAACATTGGTTGAGTTGAGAGGTTCATATTATTATACCTTGCTTGTTTTCTTTACTCTATTACTGTTATGGGATGTAAAGTTATCTCCAACTGCATCCAAAACAACTTCCTCAGTTCCCTCTGCAGTGGCCTTTTCAATAACATTACTTCTCTTCTTTTGCAAAAACTTTATGAGAGCCATTAGCATGTTATAGCTCATCTTTTTGGACTCTAATGCTGCATTCTCGTTAGACTCTAATGTATTAGATGTTGGAGAATGTTCGGTATCATCTGATACTCCTGAAGAGCCTCTAGAAAGATATGAATCATCACCAGAAATGTCAACAAGCTTTTCTGGCTCAGGAATAATAGATGTCTTTGGAAGGATAATCGATGGATACAAAGAAAGCACATAAACTATTTCTACTTGAGATTCCAGAAAATGTTCCATCGCCTCTTCATAACTTTGATTGTCAAAGAGGAAGTGGGCATATCTGTAATATAATGTGGTAAAATACTTTAACCATTATGAAAATTACTAAATACACAATAGTAAATTTTTCATCAAGAGATTCTGCTAAATTACCCCCCCCACAAAGGCATCGTTATCACAACTGAAGGCATTGTTATCTACTATATTTTTAACCCCCATAAACTATATTTATAATAGTGAAGGGCTTGTACAAAGCAATATGATGAAATCGGATTTTATTCTAACCACAACTTCACAAATTCCTACCCTTTTATACCAAAACTTCAATTAATAGTCAAGATTTTAGTATAAATACAAAATTGGATTGCCAGTTAATTGCTTTTGAGAAAATTTGATAGAATAATAGATACAAAAATGAAGGATATTATCCTATCTTTTTTAAGTGAAAATCTTGTATTGGCAAGGAACCTTATATGAATTGAAGCCTCCTTTGAAGCACGAAGACTTGAATCTTCAGGTGGAAGGAGGTTGCACAAGGATAAGGCTTCTTCAAAGTTGCCAGAGGCTGATAATTGAACAATCTGGAACAATATATCAAAATTCTTAACTTATTGACAAGCAATAGAACACATGAAAGATATTATAAGATGACAAATTCCTTGTAAAGTAATTTTTCAGTGTTTTCTGAATAAATTGATTCTAAAATATTAAGGTAACCACTACCTGCGCTCCAAGAGGAACAGGGAAGAGACCATAAACAGAATTATCTAAGGCAAGAATCACATAATTGTTTCTTTGGTGAATATGGCGTACATTTCGAAGAACTACTGTTTGTATTAGTGCATATGGACCCCGTAAAGATCGGATCTGAAAAATACAAGAAATTCATAGACATTAATGTATGAACCTCTCGTGCACTATGAAAAGATCCATAAATTACTTCTTGAATAAATCAATAGTTCCCTAACAAATGCATAATTACCTCCACAAATCTAGGTAGCAGTGCAATAGCATATGGCTTTTGAGTTACAACTTCTATTGGAGCTTCAGACCAACAAATCCTACCCTCTGGAATAAGTTTCCTATTTTGATCCACCAACACTCCAATGTTCTCCTAAAAATTGCATCATTAGAATTTTTATGCATCTGAGTTAAGAAAATGAACAATAAGGATGTAGGATGAATTAAAAAATTGATCACAAACTAAAATAAAATAGAGTAATATTTTTTGCTGTTGATAGAATTTAATTTTTATCTTCCCCAAACTCGATGCCTAATGCTAACTTTGAGGTTCTTTTTTCTAAGGCATGAAGTTTAGAAAAATGGTTTTCTAAAGTTGTATTGTATTATGAACTCTAAATTTTTAAATAAAAATAAAATATAATTGAACACATTTTCCAAGAACATCTGTTGATGTTGTAACATATAAACTACTATTTATATAATCTACAACTCTAAATTCTAAACCCTAAAACTTCTAATATAGAATATCTTAAGTCAAAGAAAACTTTTATGTTAAGTTTTTGCATGAGTATAATTGAGTACTTGATGCAATACTATAAATTGCATGAAAACCATGGAAGGGAGAACATATACCAACATAGAAAATTCTTATATCCCTGTCCAAAATGATCTCAATGCCAACATATTCTAAAGCATTCATTACATAATCTAAATATATCATTCGCTATATAATTCGTTATGATGGTCAGAGTTTAAAATGGAAAAGGAAGCCAACATATATATAGTTTGCTAACAAAGACATGAATACCTTTCCAAGAAGAAGTTCTCCAGAAGGAAGAGGAACCACTAAAGGCGGTGCTAGTCTGCCAGAAGTAAACATCTCAGATAACGAGCCATTCATAGCATTCAAAATCACATACTCTTTTCTAATCCCCAAACATATATTCTCCCCAACCCAACACATGGACTTCACCATATCAGGAACACCATGGTCTTTCACTTCCACAAATCCTTTACCTCCTGCAAACCAATAATGTTGATCATATTCAGAAAAAAAGAACATTAATAGTAGTAGATGAAACAAATAACTATAAATTATTTTGGGACTTGTTGTATCTAATAGTTTCCTTCTAACTAACTTTAATAGTACAATCAGATCAAACCAAATAGCAAGTAAATCACTAATTGAAGCACGTGTTAAAAGGAACTATATCACATGTTTCAATAACATAGTTTCTCAAAACATAAAAACTAAATCACATCACCATTTTAAGCATAAATTTGAATTACATGGAGAACAAATCTTAAGTATTGTATAACATCACATCACTAATAGAAATTATTTCTAA
The DNA here is from genome assembly GCF_000816755.2 of Arachis ipaensis. Classification (NCBI taxonomy): domain Eukaryota; kingdom Viridiplantae; phylum Streptophyta; class Magnoliopsida; order Fabales; family Fabaceae; genus Arachis; species Arachis ipaensis. Next base: position 106,558,456 of record NC_029792.2, on the reverse strand, counting down.
AATCGGGTTAAAAAATGTTTTCTTTTTCTTTTTTATTTAAAAAAGAGGATTTAACGGCCATTATGTTCGTGTGAGCTCGAACCTCAACTGCACGTGAAATGTTTCATCAATGCTTGCAAAAGAAAATTACAAGAACTAAAGAAAATAGTGTCATGAATTACCATCATGTTTGAAAATACAAACTCGCTTTTGCCTCGCAAAGCATAAATAACCTCTGCTATCGTCCCAACAGAAGAGATTGGCACCCTTGGCCTTGCCGATGACGGTGACAGTTTCAAAACTGGGGAGGCCATAAATGGCTATGGATTCAGAAAGTGCAAAAAGGAACCCCTTGGACTCCACAACTTCCAATGCCACCACAGGCCGTTTTGCAAAGCTTTTTATGTTTTTCTCCAGTGTGTAAGGCTCCTTACGAACTTCCTTTGGTGGTGGCGGTGGTGGCGCATAGATTCGGAGAGATCCATCAGAGCAGCCAAGGAGGATTTTGGAGCCATAGGATTCGACAGATTCGATCTTGGAATCACAATCATAGAGGAGTTCGAAGCTATCGTAGGCATTGTGCACCATTTTTGGCTTCTTCTACTCTACTGAAAATTGTTAACGCTTCTCGTGAAGGAGAATGACAATGTTCAGTTCAATTCATTTTAGGGAATGATATTGATTTAATTGGGAAATGACATCATTTGATGGGTGGAAGTATGTTAATGTAGTTTTAGGTTGGGACAAGAAAAATCGATTTATTTGATCGTGCAAAATGGAATGTGATTTTTGTCGTGACTCACGAGGGAAGGGTACCATTTCCGTTCACATGTTGGTTGTGTAGTGTGTGGACAATTGGCAAATGAAGGCATGCGCATGAGCGCATCCATGCTTTTCGTTAAATATACCTCTAACCATCTCCATGTAAATTGTAAAGCACGCAAGTTTAAAATAATTAACTCCATGATTAAATAATTAATCATATGAAACATAGGTACACATATGCATGCAAAACCTAAAATTAGAAATTCATTATTGACACATACATTTTAAAATAGTCAAAACGTTAAGATTAATTGAAAAAGTCTATGATGTAAAATACTATTATTAAAGACGAATTTTCAACCCAAGAACAATTTCTTGTTTTAATTTATTTTTAAAAAAGTTACTTGCTGCCTAAAAGAAAATATTTGACAAGACATACATAAATTTATCTTAGAATCAAATACTTTTTCATACAGAATTTAATTTTATCCAAATATTAACAATATTTATCAAAAAAATTTATTAAAAAAATTAAACGGATCACCTCCAATTGTTACATTGTTACAAACTAGACTTGTACCCACCCAATGTGCGAAAGATAAAGAAATAAAACTATATAGTATTGTTTTATATAATAATAATCGTTTAATATTTTTTAAATTGTTGCATTGTTTTAAAATAGATTAGAAAATGCATAATTTATTTATATTATATAAAAGTTGATACGAAGGCATTATAAAGTGAAGCTTTGCTATATTACTCTTTCTAATAGTGTCGTTATTCTTACTCTTGTTGAAATAGAATTTTATTTCTTTAAAAGGACATAGCCTTTTTGTATTATAGGTATACAAATATATATTTTTATTTGTTCTTTCCATGTTTTCTTATTGTGATTTGTTTCTTCTTTCTCTTGTATGTCGTTGGAATGATTATTGTCTCTTTCTTAAATATTAATTTTTGGGTGTTCTCTAATGTCTCTTTTTCTACAAAAATTTGTATGCTCTTCATGAGAAGGTTAGTCTTTGATTTTTGTTTACTTCTTTCTCCTTAAAGGTTTGATAGGTGTATCATCTTCTTCGAATAATATTAGTATTAAAAAAGTAAATACTGAAATATTTTTTAAAGAAATATTTGTAATGTATACGACTTTTTAAAAATGAACACCACTAATAATATTTTCAATAATTGAAATTTTTTTCTTATTATTTAGTTGTATTACATCTTTTTATTTGGTGGAATAGTTGCTCAACTTCAGTTCTCTTGGTTAAGAAAAATTTTTATGATTGTATAATTCTAAAACGATTCTTTAAGGTTAAAATAATTCAGTTTGATTTCAACCATGAGTGTTAATTTGCAAGGATTTTGTAATTGTAATGGTGGTCAAGTGTTGTTGTCATCCTAAAGGGTCATTAGATTTATTGCAATTGTACCTACTACTCACAAAATCTACCAAAGTAGTCGTTCGTATGTAACCACCATTTTCATAGTTTTATTTTCATTTGATCAATAGATAAATTTAATTATGCACTGCGTGCTGTGGTAGCTCCAACTAAGAGAGGTAATAGCGCCTGGCTACAGTGAGATAAAATTGGAGAAAGGTAGCAGTTTTCAGTGATTTTCAGTGGCTTCCTCCTCCGGCAGCGAACTACAACAACTACGTGCAACTCGCCGGCGACCATGGCAGCGGTGGAGGGCCCTTCTTCCTCTCTTACGCCTGTCAAAACCCACTTTCTCTCTCCTTCAAGTTCGATATTCTCCTCCATCTTTCCTTTCTCACCTCTATGCACTCTCTTTTCTCTCCCCCGTTGGCTTCTCTCTCTGCTACAGCAACAGTAACGGCGACCAACAATCCTTCCTTTGCCGACGCCATTCTCCCCTTTTCTCCTCTTCTTCTCTTTTGCCTTCAATCTGTCATTTCTCTGCTCCCTCTCCTCTCTTTTCTGTGTGGTGTACATTTTGTGTGAGTGAGAGTGAAGAGAACATTACGCGTGTTTGTTAGTGTTGGTGAAGGTAATGGGTGTTTGTGTGCATGTGTTGGTGTGAGTAGTAAGAGTATACGTGTTAGATAATAGCAGTGTATGTAAAAATAAAGAATTTAGTATTAGAATTAGAAAAAAATATGCATTGGTAATACAAAATTTTTATAAAATTTTTAAATAATAATTTAAAATTAAAATATAATATTCTAAAAATAAAAAGCTCAAACTAATAAAATAAATGATAACTTGTTCATAATTGAATTTTAAAAAAATGAGATGTTACACAATGTTTAACTCGGTCTAACGATCCGGACTCATATCAAAAATAAAAATATCTAGGGTTATTATTTACAAAAATAATATTTTATTGATAAATAGTAAAAGATCTTTTCTAGACCAGATAATTACTGGGTCCAAATTCAACTAATCAGAAATTTTTACTAGTACACTTTGCACAATCAAATTGTACCAAAATATTTTAGAGATATTGTGAAGTTGAGATAACTTATCATATCAGTATTATTCGCTAGCAAAATAGCTAGTTGATTAGATAATGTAAAAAAAATGTGCTTAAATAATTACTGCACTTGAAAATTACCTATTAAGGGTAAATATTGGCAACATAATTTTTTCTCTACTTATCAAGCTTCCAAACCTGATTCATCAAAGTTCATAGCTCAAACCCAAGTTCTACTTTGATTAGCCAATTTCTCTCTTTTTACTCTTCACATCTATACCAATTTTGTCAAGGTTTGTCAACAAAATATTCTCCTTTTTCTTAGGTTCAGCGATGATGGTCAATGATGGATAATTCATATCTAAATTTTCTTTCTTCATGAACTATGCTTTAGGACATCCAAAGAATAGAGATTCTTAGCTTTCAAGCTCCAAAGGTAAAAAAATATGTCCCTTTTTTTCTCTACGGAGTTTTAGCCAAGAGGCTATCATGTTCATAAAAAATATTTTTGATTGTAATAAAATTGTGGTTGGTGTTAGTAAGCTCCCCAATGGTGGTTAAGAAGCTTGAAATTGAGATAAGGGTAAAGTTAGATTGTTTGCCCTAAAGTATGTCATAAAAAGCCTTTATGTGTTTGATGATGGCTTGAGTTCCTTTGGGGCGTTGAACGCTAGAAATGGGGTAGTTCTTGGGCGTTCAACGCCCAAAATGGGCAAGCTCCTTTGAAGAAAAGTATAAACCATTATATATTGCTGGAAATCATTGGAAGTTAGCTTTCCGACACCGTTGAAAGCGTGTCATTTGAACCTCTGTAGCTCCAGAAATGCTCGGTTGAGTGCATGGAGGTCAGAATCGGATAGCATCTGCTACGCTTTCCTTGCCTCTGAATCGGACTTTGCCAAATCTCCTCAATTTCATCCCGAAATTACCTGAAATTATCAGAAAACACAACAACTCAAAGTAGAATCCAAAAACGTGAATTTTGCACTTAAACAAAACAAAACAAAACAATATGAAAATGATGCAAAAAAGCGTATAAAATATCCACTCATCAGAACATCAAACTTAAACTGTTGCTTATCCCCAATCAACCAAAAACAAAGTAGGATTAGAAAGAAGAAAAGGATACAATAAATCTCAGAGTTTTCAATGAAGCTCAATTTCAATTGATGAGCGGGGCTTAGTAATCATTTACTTCTGAACAGTTTTGGCATCTCACTATCCTTTGAAGCTCAGAAGTGTTGGCGTCTTTAGGAATTCAGATTTTGGATGATATTATTGACTTTCTTAGTTTAGTTCTTTTTTATTCTTGAACACAGCTTCTTTTTTAGCCTGGCCGTGACCCTAAGCATTTTGTTTTCCCGTATTACCATCAGATACATAAATGCCACAGGCACTTAACTGGATGAACCCAAACGGATTGTGATTCAGCTTTGCTAGAATCCCCAGATAGTGGTACCCAGAGTTCTTAGGCACAAACTTTTGCTTTTGGGATCACGACTTTAACTGCTCAGTTTCAAGCTTTTCACTTGACACCTTCACACCACAAGCATTTAGTTAGGGGAAGGAACTCATTTGAACTTTTTAGGCCAAGGTTTTGTCTCTTTTAGGCCCTCCTAACCATTGATGCTCAAATCCTTGGATCCTTGCTTTTGCCTTTTGGTTTTAAGAGCTATTGGCTTTTTCTTTTTCTTTTTCTTTTTCTTTTTTTTCTCTCTCTCTCTTTCGGTTTTTCTTTCTCTTTTTCTTTTTCTTTTTGCTACTTTTTCTTGCTTCAAGAATCCAATTTTTTTGAATTTTTCAGATTATCAATAATGCTTCACCTTTTCCATTATTCTTTCAAGAGTTAACACACTTTACTCCAACATCAAATATGCACTGTTGATTCATGCATTCAGAAAGTAAAAGTGATGCCACCACATCAAATAATTGGACCATTCTTATTATATAACTTGAGTTCATGCATCTTACTTCTCTTTTTCAAATAAAATTTTTCTTTTAAGCATGGTGAGAGATACATGGAATATTTTATAGCCTTAAGACATAAAAAAAGATGATCATGCACTAAAAACAGGAAACAGGTAATGAAATACAATGGAAAATAGACAAATAACATAAGTAAGCGGGTAATGAAACGTGACCACCTTAATGACGGCGGCTACTGCTCCCTCTAGTGGATCCAATGGAGTGTTTAAGCTCCTCTATGTCTCGTCCTTGCCTTTGCTACTCCTCCCTCATAGCTCTTTGATCTTCTCTTATTTCATGGATGATGGTGGTCTACTCTTGGTGGTCCAACCTTAGTTGATCCATGTTGGAACTTAGTTCTCCTAGAGAAGTATTCAGTTGATCCCAAAAATTTTGGGGAGGAAAATACATTCTTTGAGGCATCTCTGGGATTTCTTGTTGAGGTGGCCCCACATGCTCTTGCTGTGGTCCATGTGCCGGCTCTCTAACATGCTCCATCCTTCTTTTAGTGATGGGCTTGTCCTCCTCAATTGGGATGTCTCCTTCTATGACAATTCCAGCTGAATTGCATAAGTGACATATGAGGTGAGGGAATGCCAACCTTGCTTGGGTGGAGGTTTTGTCCGCCACTTTGTACAATTCTTGAGGTATCATCTCGTGTGCCTCCACCTCATTTCCAAGCATGATGCAATGAATCATGATGGCTCGGTCAATGGTCACTTCAGACCGGTTGCTAGTAGGAATAATAGAGCGTTGGATAAATTCCAACTATCCTCTAGCTACTGGCTTGAGGTCAAGCCTTCTTAGTTGGGAAGGCTTGCCTTGAGCATCCTTTCTCCACTGTGCTCCTCCTACATAAATGTCCGCAAGCACTTGGTCTAGACTTTGGTCAGAGTTGACCCTTCTAGTGTAAGAGTGTGGGTATCCTACCATTTGTGGTAGATTGAGCGCCAATCTGACACTTTTCGGGCTGAAATCCAAGAGCCACTCTCGGACCATGGTGCGCCAATTATTGGGGCGTGGGTACATACTAGTGTCATGCTTTTTAGTGACCCATGTGTTGGCATAGAACTCTTGCACCATTAAGATTCTAACATTTAGGATAGGATTGGTTAGCACTTTCCAATCTCTTCTCCAAATTTCTTGTTGGATTTCTGGGTACTCATCCTTTTTTAGCCTAAAAGGGACCTCGGAGATCACCTTTTTCTTTGCCACTGCTTCATAGAAGTGATCTTGATGTGCTTTGGTGATGAACCTCTTCGTCTCCCAAGGTTTTGAAGCGGAAGCAATTGCTTTTCCTTTCCTCTTTTTAGAGGATTCTCTGACTTTGGGTGCCATTAGTATGATTGGAAAGCAAAAAGCAAAGCTTTTCCAATACCAAATTTAAAAGCTTTGCTTGTCCTCGAGCAAAATAACAAGAAAAGAAGGGAATAGTAGAAGAAAAAAAAAGAAGAGAGGAGGAAAAGGCTTCAGCCATTTGTGTGGGAAAGGGAAGAAGAGTGTTGTGTGAGTAGGAAGGGGGAAATGAGGGGTTATTTTTAGGGCTGTTGTGACTAGGGTTCGGTTATGGGGGAAATGGGTGGGAAAGTTTTGAATTTGAAGTGGGAGGGGTTGGTGGAAATTGATGGATGGGAGTGATGAAGGGTGTTGGGAAGAGAAAAAGGTGATGTAGATGTGATTGGTTGAGAGTGTATGGGGAAGAGTGTGTGTAGGAAAGAGAGAAAGTAAGAGAGAGAAGAAGGTGGGGTAGGCGGAGGTTTTGTGGGACCTACTGGTCCTGAGAGGTTAGGGAATTCGAATTCCCTGCCCCCTTGTGGGCGTTGAACGCCCTCTAGGCAGTCCTTCCTTGGCGTTCAATGCCAGCAATACTGCTCCCTCTTCGGTGTTGAACACCCACGCTTCTCCCTGTGTGACGTTCAATGCCAGCTTTCTTACCTATATGAGGCGTTGAATGCCCCTCCTGCCTCCTTGTCTGGCTTTCAATGCCAGCAAGGGGTTTACTCCAGGGTGTTCTGTTTTCATCTCTGAATGTTTCTATCTCTGTTCTGACTACTGCACATGATCACAAACTTAAAGGGAAAAATTATGAAGATAAACTTATATTACTCAAAGAGAAATAAACTTAAAGAAAAACAGAAATATTCTAGTTATGGTTGGGTTACCTCCCAACAAGCGCTTCTTTAACGTCACTAGCTTGACGGTCAGCCCCTTTACAGGGATGGATAGGGGCTCAGAATTTCACGCCTTACAATGAACTTTCTTCCTGTGCTCTCATGGATGAGCTCCATGTGTTCTAGAGGCAGGATCTTGTTCACAGTGTGTGGAATGACTAAGCTATCTGTAAAGACAACTCTCATGCCAGGTGAGAGTCCTTCAGTGGAAATTTTTTTATCCCTCTAACCTTTAGGTACCTTTTTCTTAGTGCCTTCATTCTCAGTGCTTGATGATGGTTTCTCAACACCAAACTTAGATTTGGTGTCTGGGGGCTCTGTAAAGCTCTGCACAGAGAGAGAGGATTGGAACACTAAGTATTGTACAGTTGTCTTGCCTTTATGGAGGGAGTTAGGTTTAGGCATCTTGAACAAGATGTTATCTTTCCATAACTGCAGAACGAGCTCTCCCCTTGCCACATCAATTATGGCATTGGCAGTGGCTAGGAAAGGTCTTCCAAGGATGATGGATTCATCCTCGTCCTCTCCAGTATCTAAGATTATAAAATCTGCATGGATGTAAAAGTTTTCAACCTTTACTAAGACATCTTCCACCAGACCATATACCTCTTTCAGTGACTTGTCTGCCATCTCTAATGAGATCCTTGCAGCTTGCACCTAAAAAATTTCCAGCCCCTCCATTACAGAGAGAGGCATGAGGTTTATGCTTAACCCTAGGTCAGTTAAAGCCTTCTCAAAGGTAATTGTCCCTATGGTGCAAGGGATTAGGAAGTGTCCGGGATCCAGCAGATTTTGAGGTAGTTTCTGCTTAACCAAGGCATTGAGTTCCTTAGTGAGCACTGGAGGTTCGTCCTCCAATATCTGTGTTCTAAATAATTTGGCATTCACCTTCATCAGAATTCCTAAGTACCGAGCAACTTGCTCGTCCCTAGTTTTCTCTTCCTAATCAGAGGAGGAGTATCCTTCAAAGTCTATAATCTGTAACAAGGCATTTAAGGGATCCTCTATGGTCTCCTTATGAGTTCTGGTTTCTTTTAGTTCTTCAATAGGAGGGTCCTTAGTGGGTGTTGAATGCCCAGCTACTCCCATTGTGGCGTTCAACGCCAGAACTTGTTCCTCTTTGGGCGTTGAACGCCCAGCTACTCCATTGCTGGCGTTCAACACCAGAAGTTCCTCTTCAGATTCGGCCTCAGTTTTCATATTGAGGGCTTTGCACTCTTCTCTTGGGTTTACTTCGGTGTTACTTGGAAGAATTTTAGAAGGGATCTCAGGGATCCTTTTACTCAGCAGACCAATTGATGAGCGGATAATTTATACGCTTTTTGGCATTATTTTTAGTATGTTTTTAGTAGGATCTAGTTACTTTTAGGGATGTTTTTATTAGTTTTTATGTTAAATTCACATTTCTGGACTTTACTATGAGTTTGTGTGTTTTTCTGTGATTTCAGGTATTTTCTGGCTGAAATTGAGGGACTTGAGCAAAAATCAGATTCAGAGGTTGAAGAAGGACTGCTGACGCTGTTGGATTTTGACCTCCCTGCACTCAAAGTGGATTTTCTGGAGCTACAGAACTCCCAATGGCGCGCTCTCAACGACGTTGGAAAGTAGACATCCAGGGCTTTCCAGCAATATATAATAGTTCATACTTTTCCCGAGTTTAGACGACGCAAAAGGGCGTTGAACGCCAGTTCTATGCTGCAGTCTGGAGTTAAACGCCAGAAACACGTCACGAACCAGAGTTGAACGCCAGAAACACGTTACAACTACATGCAAACAAGCTAGAATGAGTATCTCTTAGATATCTAATACAGAGGACTGAGTCCGATATATTAGAATCTTTGTGGTATAAGTTAGAACCCATGGATGGCCATTCCTGAGATCCGGAAAGTCTAAACCTTGTCTTTGGTATTCCGAGTAAGATCTGGGAATGGATGGCTGTGACAAACTTCAAACTCGCGAGTGCTGGGCGTAGTGACAGATGCAAAAGGAAGGTGAATCCTATTCCAGTATGATCGAGAACCTCCAGATGATTAGCCGTGCCGTGACAGAGCATTTGGACCTTTTTCACAGAGAGCATGGGATGTAGCCATTGACAACGATGATGCCCTATATAAAGCTTGCCATGGAAAGGAGTAGGACTGGTTGGATGAAGACAGCAGGAAAGTAGAGGTTCAAAGGAATGAAAGCATCTCTATACGCTTATCTGAAATTCTCACCAATGAATTACATAAGTATTTCTATCTTTATTTTCTGTTTATTTGTTATTATTATTCAAAAACTCCATAACCATTTGATATCCGCCTGACTGAGATTTACAAGATGACCATAGCTTGCTTCATACCAACAATCTCCGTGGGATCGACCTTTACTCACGTAAGGTTTTATTACTTGGACGACCCAGTGCACTTGCTGGTTAGTTGTATCGAAGTTGTGACAAATTATGAATTAAGATTAGAGCACCAAGTTTTTGGAGCCATTACCAGGGATCACAATTTCGTGCACCACCAATCTGTACCTCCAGATTCCTAATGGAGGATCTTGTTTCAGTAATGAAACTATGAGTGGTCTTAGAGAGATCGGAGACTATAGTGGCTAAGATAGAGAGGCTCTGCTTAGAAGTCTCCATCTGTTGCTGAGAAGGTGGGAATGGTCTGTTATTGAACCTATTTTGGTTTCTTCCACCTTGGTTGTTATTGAAGCCTTGCTGAGGCTTCTGTTGATCCCTTCAAAAAAAGTTGGAATGATTCCTCCATGATGAGTTGTAGCTGTTTCCATAAGGCTCCTTATTGGGATTTCCTGAGGAATTTCCCATATAGTGAACCTCTTCCATCATGGGTTGATCTGGATCATATGCATCTCCTTCATAGGAAGCTTCTTGAGTGCTGTCAGCTACAGTTTGCGATCCAGTCAGATGCTGATAGATCATGTTGACCTGTTGTGTCGGGATCTTATTCTGAGCCAATATGGCATTCAGAGTGTCAATCTCCAAGACTCTCCTCTTCTGAGCTACCTCATTATTCACAGGGTTCCTCTCAGAAGTGTACATGAATTAGTTGATTGCAACCATGTCAATGAGTTCCTGTGCCTCTTCAGGAGTTTTCTTCAAGTGGAGTAATCCACCAGCAAAGTGGTCCAATGCCATTTTGGACATCTCAGAAAGACCATCATAGAAGATATCTAGCATAGTCCAGTCTAAAATCATGTTAAGAGGGCACCTTCTGATCAGTTGCTTGTACCTCTCCCATGCTTTATAGACAGATTCACCCATTTACTGTCTGAAGGTCTGAACTTCCACCCTAAGCTTGCTCAGCTTCTGAGGTGGAAAGAACTTGGTCAAAAATGCATTGACCACCTTCTCCCAAATGTTTAGGCTTTTCTTAGGCTGAGAATCCAGGCATAACCTAGCTCTGTCCCTTACAACCAAAGCAAAAAGCATAAGCTTGTAAATCTCTAGATCCACTCCATTAGTCTTGACAGTATTACAAATATGCAAGAAATCAAAGATGAATCTGTTGGGATCTTCCTGTGGAAGTCCATGAAACTGGAAATTCTGTTGAACTAGAGTGACCAGTTGAGGCTTCAGCTCAAAGTTATTTACACTAATAGTAGGTATAGAGATGCTTCATCCAAAGAAGTCAGAAGTGGGTGTAGTAAAGTCACCTAGGACCTTCCTTGCGTCTCCTCTGTCATTGGGATCGGCTTCCATGTCTGTATTCTCAGCTTCTTGTTCGAAAAGCTCTGTGAGGTTTCCTCCTGAGTCCTCTCAGGTTTAGGATCAAAGAGAAGTTCTTTATCCCTGTTCCTTCTCAAAAACAAAAAGACAGAATGCAGGAAGAGAAGAAGAAAGGATTCTCTATGTCAAAGTATAGACGTCCTTTGTTAGAGAGATAGGTCAAGAAGAAAAGAAAACAAGATGTCCTTTAATAAGGATAGTTTTCGAAAATTAATAGAGAGTGAAGAGGAGATATTTTTGAAAAAGAAGAAAGAGAAAGAGGTTAGGATTTTTGAAAAGAAGAAAGAGAAAGTAGTTAGGAAGTTTTGAAAAAAGAAGAAAGAGAAAGGAGAATAGAAGATAAAACAAGTAATTAGCTAATTAACAAGATTTGAAAATAAAATTAAAAGATTTGATTTTGAAATTCAATTTTAAAAGAAAGTAAAGAATTAAAATTTAAAAGTTTTAAAATTTAAAGAAAAAAAAGATAAGATAAGTAAGTTTTAAATTTAAAAAGAAAGATAAGATAAAGATTTAAAACGATTAAGAAAGATAAGATTAAAAATTTTGAAAGTCAAACTTTAAAAGATTGAGATAAATATTTAAAAAGATAAGAATTTGAAATTTAAAGTTTTGAAGATTTAAAGTAAAAAGATATGATAAAGATTTGAAAAATATTTTGAAATTTAAAAAGATTTAATTTTGAAATTTGAAATTAAAATAAGATAATATATTTAAAATTTAAAGAAAGATAAACAAAAGATAAGATAAAGATTTGAAAAAGATTTGAAAAGATAAGATTTGAAATTAGAATTTAAACTTCACTAACAAGAAAACACCAAACTTAAAATTTTTAAATCAAGATAAGAAAAGATAGCTAGGATTTCGAAAATTTGAATAACGATAAAATAATTATTTTTTATTTTCGAATTTTAAAGAAAAAGAAAAATAACTAAAAGACACCAAACTTAAAAATTTAAGATCAAATGACACTAATTTTCGAAAATTAAAGAAAAAACAACTAAAAGACACTAAACTTAAAATTTTTAAAATCAAACAAGAAAGATTACCAAGAACAATTCGAATATCAAGAAAGGAAATTAAGAACACTTTCGAAAAATTAAAGAAAAAGATGAAAACAATCAGGACACCAAACTTAAAAAATGACACAAGACTCAAACAAAAGACAAAGATTACTAAAGAGAAGAAAAGGTTTTGAAAACTTTTTGAAAAAGAAAACAAAAGACACAATTAAAAGAGTAACTAAACCGTAAAAAAACACCTAATCTAAGCAACAAGATAGTCCAGTAGTTTGTCAAACTCGAACAACCCCCGGCAACGGTGCCAAAAACTTGGTGCGGGAAATTGAACTCCGCAAGTTTCGCACAGATGAACCGGCAAGTGCATCGGGTCGTCCAAGTAATACCTCAGGTGAGTGAGGGTCAAATCCCACGGAGATTGTTGGATTGAGCAAGCAATGGCCATCTTGTAGGTCTTAGTCAGGCAATTAGAAAAGATGGTTATTTGTTTGAAATCATAAATAAAATAGTAAAGAACAAAATACCAGGTTGATGTGGAAATAGTGATAGATATTCAGTTAAGGCTTCAGAGATGCGTATTCTTTCCTGATTAAATTTTCTTACTGTCTACTTCAATAACGAATGATTCCTTCAATGGCAGACGTACGTGATTAGCTCATATCCTCTCATCAAGTTAATCTCTTCTAAACCATAGCAGTCCACCATATCCGAGCAACTCATGTCCTCTCATCAAGTTAACTCATGGCTTCCCACTATAGCCGAAGGTGAAGCCCTAAGCAACCCACTCCCCTTCGCGATCCTACTCAAAACGCCACAGACAAGGTTAGATCTTCCGGATCAGGGAATGCTGCTTCTCTGACTCTAGCCTTAACGCCACTGATAAACCACTATTTTAAGGTTTATCTTGTGCTCAATTGGGTGGATTTTATCAACTCTTTACCCACTTATTCATACTATTTGCATGGTTTTACATTTGCCTTCCTAATTATGTGCTTTGATTGAAAACATGCTTCTTTGGCCTTAAGTTCCCTATGTTTTAATCCTCTCTTATTACCATTAGATGCCTTGATATGTGTGTTAAGTGATTTTAGAGATTACAGGGCAGGAATGGCTCAGAGGATGGAAAGGAAGCATGTAAAAGTGGAAGGAATACAAAAAGTTGGAGAAATTGCTAAGCTGTCCAACCTGACCTCTTTGCACTCAAACGGCTATAACTTTAGCTATAGAGGTCCAAATGATGCGGTTCTAGTTGCATTGAAAAGCTAACGTCCGGGGTTTCGATTTGATATATAATATGCCATAGTTGCCCTAACGCTAGACAACGCAACCACGTGACCCATGCGGCCGCGTCGCAGTGACGAAAATCAGTGTGTTTGAATTCGCAACCAGCGAATTCTGGGCTGTTTCTGACCCAGTTTGCGGCCCAGAAAACACAGATTAGAGGCTATAAACTAGGAGAATGCATCCATTCAAAAACAGACATTTTCACATTCACAATTTTAGGAGTAGATGTAGTTTTTAGAGAGAGAGGTTCTCTCCCCTCTCTTAGGATTAGGATTTAGGACTTCTCTTAGTTTTAGGAGTGACTCTCAATCCCAGGTTCAATGTTCTTTTATTTCTTTTCTCAATTTTGTTTATGATTCTCTATGTTTAGATTGATTTTCTATTTAATATATTTTGAGGTATTTCAGACTTATGATTGCTTTCTTTTATTTATATAAATAATTTGGATTTTTCCCTTTTGGCTTTGGTTGAGTCATTGGTAACTCTTGAGTTATCAAACTCATTGTTGATTAAAGATTGGAATTCTTTAAGAATTACTTCGAGATCCAATAACTCTAACTTTTCCCAAGGAAAGACTGGGACTTGAGGATTCGAATTAATTCGTCCACTTAACTTACCTTCATAGTCAGAGGTTAACAAAGTGGGAGAAAAATCTATTCTCATCACAATTGATAAGGATAACCAGGATAGGACTTCCAGTTCTTATACCTTGCCAAGAGTTTATTTTACAGTTATTATTATTTTATTTTACTTGTCATTCAACATACTTTTTACCTTGATCCAAAACCCCAATTTACAACTCATAACCAATAATAAGAACACCTCCCTGCAATTTCTTGAGAAGACGACCCGAGGTTTAAATACTCGGTTATCAATTTAAAAAGGGGTTTGTTACTTGTGACAATGGTGCACGAAATTGTGATGTCCAGGCTCAAACAATCCCTGGCAACGTGAGCAACTTGGTATGCGTAATCGTGATTACACTTTAATTATGTAAAATTCATGGCTCTTTCTTTCCCTGGCAATGGCGCCAAGAACATGGTGCCAATACCATGGTTCACAACTTCGATACAACTAACCAGCAAGTGCACTGGGTCGTCCAAGTAATACCTTACGTGAGTAAGGGTCGAATCCCACGGAGATTGTTGGTATGAAGCAAGNCGTGTAGAGGTCCTTCTTGGAGTTGAACGCCAGCTTTTGTGCCTGTTTGGGCGTTCAACTCTGGTTTTGGATCCTTTTCTGGCGCTGGACGCCAGAATTGGGCAGAAAGCTGGCGTTGAATGCCAGTTTACGTCGTCTATTCTTGGCCAAAGTATGGACTATTATATATTTCTGGAAAGCTCTGGATGTCTACTTTCCAAAGCAATTGGAAGCGCGCCATTTCGAGTTCTGTAGCTCCAGAAAATCCACTTTGAGTGCAGGG
>NC_029792.2:106543036-106543254 GCF_000816755.2 Arachis ipaensis | reverse complement strand
ACTGGAATCTCTATGGTCTCTAGATGAGCCTCAGAGTCCTTTGGTTCCTCAGAGGGAAGCTCCTTATTGATCACTGGACGTCCCAGGAGATCTTCCTCACTGGGATTCACGTCCTCCTCTCCCCTTGTAGGTTCGGGCATGGTGCTTATGTCAATGGCCTTGCACTCTCCTTTTGGGTTCTCTTCTGTATTGCTTGGGAGAGTACTAGGAGGGATTTC
>NC_029792.2:106504771-106542361 GCF_000816755.2 Arachis ipaensis | reverse complement strand
AATTTTCGAATTTGATGAGAGAAAAAGGGAAAGATATTTTTTTGTTTTTTTGAATTTTTATGATGAGAGAGGAAAACAGGAAAAATGATGCAATGCATGGATGTTATGGATCAACATAATGAATGCATGCAAGAATGCTATGAATGTCAAGATGAACACCAAGAACACTTTGAATGTCATGATGAACATCAAGAACATATTTTTGAAAAATTTTTAATGGAAAGAAAACATGCAAGACACCAAACTTAGAATTCTTTAATGCTTAGACACTAAGAATTCAAGAATGCATATGATAAACATGAAAAGACACAAAACAAAAAATCATCAAGATCGAACAAGAAGACTCACCAAGAACAACTTGAAGATCATGAAGAACACTATGAATGCATGAAATTTTCGAAAAATGCAAGATGCACATGCAAATGACACCAAACTTATGATATGACTCAAGACTCAAACAAGAAACACAAAAAATATTTTTGATTTTTATGATTTTCTAATTTTTTTTTTAAATTTTTCGAAAATTAATTGAAAAAGGAAAAATAAGGATTCCAAAATTTTTAATATGAATTCCAGGAATCTTGCATTTTTAGTCTAAAGCTTCAGTCCAGGAATTAGACATGGCTCACTAGCCAGCCAAGCCTTCAATGAAAGCTCCGGTCCAAAATACTAGACATGGCCAATGGCCAGCCAAGCTTCAGCATGTAATTCAGATATGACATGCCTGACATACTCATTCCCAAAGGAATAGACATGGCTTTACAGCCAGCCAGGCTTCAACATGCTTCATGAAACACTAGAATTCATTCTTAAAAATTTTGAATAAAAATTTTTGAAAACATCTTTATTTTTTTCGAAAACAGATGAGAAAGTTTTAGAAAAATTTTTGAAAAAATTTTTGAAAACAAAACAAAAAGAAAATTACCTAATCTGAGCAACAAGATGAACCGTCAGTTGTCCAAACTCAAACAATCCCCGGCAACGGCGCCAAAAACTTGGTGCACAAAATTGTGATGTCCAGGCTCAAACAATCCCTGGCAACGTGAGCAACTTGGTATGCGTAATCGTGATTACACTTTAATTATGTGAAGAGGGCACAGAAAAAATAATAATAATAATAGAGATCTTTTATGCCACAGTATAGGGATCCCTGTGTGAGTAGAAGAAGAGGGGGAGACAAAGAATGTAATAAAATGGAAGAAACACAACTGTGAGGATGGCAGAGATGTGAGATGAGATGTTAGTAGATGAATAAATAAATAGAATAAGATGAGAGAGAAGGAATTTTTGAAAATAGTTTTTGAAAAAGAGTTAGTGATTTTTGAAAATAGTTTTTGAAAAATGTTAGTAATTTTCAAAAATTAAGATTTAAAAATTAAAATAATTAATAAATTAAAAAGAAATTTTGAAAAAGGGGGAAGATATTTTCGAAAATGAGAGAGAGAGTTAGTTAGGTGGTTTTGAAAAAGTTAAGAAACAAACAAAAAGTTAGTTAGTTGGTTGGAACAAATTTTGGAAACCAATTTTTGAAAAGATAAGAAGTTAGGAAGTTAGAGAAGATATTTTGAAATCAAATTTTTGAAAAAGATAAGAAGATGTTTTTGAAAAGATATGACAGACATTAGTTTTTGAAAAAGATTTGATTTTTAAAATCTCAATTAATGACTTGATTCACAAGAAATCACAAGATATGATTCTAGAACTTAAAGTTTGAATCTTTCTTAACAAGCAAGTAACAAAAGGTTTACATGAGTAAGTAATTGATGCATAAATCCACTTTCGGGGCCCACTTGGTGTGTGTTTGGGCTGAGCTTGAGTGTTGCACGTGTAGAGGTCCTTCTTGAAGTTGAACGCCAGCTTTTGTGCCAGTTTGGGCGTTCAACTCTGGTTTTGGATCCTTTTCTGGCGCTGGACGCCAGAATTGGGCAGAAAGCTGGCGTTGAACGCCAGTTTACATCATCTATTCTTGGCCAAAGTATTAACTATTATATATTGCTGGAAAGCTCTGAATGTCTACTTTCCAATGTAATTGGAAGCGCGCCATTTCGAGTTCTGTAGCTCCAGAAAATCCACTTTGAGTGCAGGGAGGTCAGAATCCAACAGCATCAGCAGTCCTTCTTCAACCTCTGAATCTGATTTTTGCTCAAGTCCCTCAATTTCAGCCAGAAAATACCTGAAATCACAGAAAAACACACAAACTCATAGTAAAGTCCAGAAATGTGAATTTAACATAAAAACTAATGAAAACATCCCTAAAAGTAACTAGATCCTACTAAAAACATACTAAAAACAATGTCAAAAAGCGTATAAATTATCCGCTCATCAGACAACCACAACGTTTGTATGAAAGGACTTTTGAAGGTTTAGAAACTATACTTGCAACGAGAATTTATCCGCAAATTTCTAGATCAAGCAAAAGTTCCTCTCGTCAAAATGGCGCCGTTGCCGGGGAATTGCAAACGTGTGCCTTATTATTGGTTATTGTAAATATTTTATTTTTGCTTGTTTATTTGTTTTTATTTTTGCTTTTTCTTAAGTTAAGACGTTATTAGTTTTTATTTTAAAATTTTTATTTTATCTTATCTTATTTCAAAAATCAAATTTCAAAATTCAAATTTAAAATTCAAAATTTCAAAATTCAATTTTCAAATTCAAAATTTAAATAACCTTTTAATTTAAATTTGTTTTTATTTTTGTTTTAAATTTTTATTTAGTACTATGAACTCTCACCCCTTTGGCTGTGAGTCTGGTTACAATTATGTTGCAGGAAGAAGAAATTACAATGAGAACAGGCATCAAGGTTGGAATAATCAAAGATGGGAGGAGCCACAAGGATTTGATCAACCCTCATGGCAACAACCACCTCCAATGGACTATCAACAACCACCACCATATGCCTATAAACCCTCTCCTCAACACAGCTTTGAACCACCATACTCACAAGCCACCTACAACCATTCACCTCCATATGACCCTAACCCGTATCTACCATACCAACCACCCTATGAACCAAATGAACCCTCCTATCCACCCCAAACCTCTATGGAGAAAGCACTTGCCGATCTAAACTCTACTATACAAGCTCTTTTCGCCCAAATCAGACCACCAAATACCTTCAACAATCAACCCTCAAGCTCTAGTGCACTTCCTTGTCAACCACAGAATGATCTCTCCATCCCATCACCACCATCCATGGAAGGGCACCCACATCCATCAATCCAAGAGCAACATGATCTCAATGATGCTATTGACATAGAACAAGAGAGAAGGGATCATCTTCGCGAATCCATACTTCATAAGGAGCTAGAGGAGGCCCTAAAGGTGAAGGTAGTAAAAACCCTTGAAGTCGAAGGAGTGGTTGAAGAATTAGTGAAGGAAAAATCAAGGGATCATCTCAAGGAAGCAGCGGACCGATTTCATGCAACTCTATATCAACTAAATCAAGCGATAAGTCAATTAGGTTCCCAACGCTCGGACACTCAAAGTGCTCCCATGGCTTCATGTGGGCAATCTAATAAAGAACGTAGCATGAAGAAGATATTAGAAACTCCAGTGGACAGTACGGAGCATGACTTTGTACTGGAACAAGTGGAGGAAGCTGTAATTATCAAAGAAGAAGAAGTGGTTGCAGACTTAGGAGATGCTGAACCTCTATAGAAAAGTCAAGACATAGAACCTCCTTCCAAGACGGTTGCATTTGATGTTGAGGAGGGTGTACAACCTCCAAGGCATATCATATTCATATCCCTTAGCTTTCTAATTCCACTTGAATATGGGCTACTGGGGACGGATGGTCAACTTAGAGCTCTTTATGGCATTAAGAGTAAGAGGAAGATGGTCAGTGGTAAGAATTGTCCTGCAAGGTTCATTATGGTTGGAAGCTTTAAGTTTAAACGCAAGGGTTGGTGTAGAGCTCAATTGAATGGGTCTAGGAAGCTGTTTGGTAGCTGCAGTGAGAATTCAAATTACTTATCACTCGGCTGGGAAAATACAGATCCCGATAAAAATGGGTATAAAAGCAAGATTTGGGATCCTGGAATCTGCTCTGACATTTGTCACCCCGGGAGCCTAAGAATCTATCTGAAGCTTCTTAAGGGCTTTACATGCCTAGTTTGGGACCCCGGAGGTTACTGGAATCACAAACATTGGTGGAGATTCCTGGATGAATACAAGCATAAGCCACCATAACAGGGAGCTCACCAAATGGCCAACTTAAGGACTCTAACTAAAAGTGCTAGGTGGGAGACAACCCACCATGGTATGATCGTTCCTTTTTCATTTTTATTTAGTTTTATTTGTTTTCGAGTTTTATTTTATTGAACCTGGAGTTTTGCATAACATTCATATTAGCATTGCATTCTGCATTTTTCATGCATTAAAAAAAAAAGAATCGCACGCGACGCGACTGCGTCACCCACGCGTCCGCGTCGCCAGTGCATTGGGAAGAAAGAAAATTGAACAAAAAGTCACGCGAGAGCGTGGCTGGAGGCGTGCCAATGGCACCAATTACCCCACGCGACCGCATTGCCGACGCGACCGCGTCATATGGGAATAATGGCCTCCCACGCGACCGCGTGACCAAGATTTCGACGTCAAGGTGGTGCACACCCGAAAGTTGTGCTAGAGTGGTGCTGGACTGGCGCTGGACGCACAGTCCCTCTCACGCGATCGCGTGCCTCACGCGTCTGCGTCATGTCCTTCTGAAAGCCCACTCACGCGATCGCATGCCCCACGCGATCGCGTCACCCAAAATTTGGCATTCAATGATTTTGAACAGAGAGTTGTGTGAGCGCGAGGCTGCCCTCGCGCCAGCAGCATAAAACGGTCGCGTGACTGACGCGACCGCGTCAATCAGTTTAAGCGCAAGTCGCGCGACCGCGTCGCTTGCGCCGCACAGCTCATCCAATTCTGCCAAAATATCTTATATTTTTCTTCTTTAATCCTTATTTTTTTTCTTTTCTTATTTCTTTCTTCTTTCTTTCTTACTTTATTTATTTTCCTTCTCATTCTTCTTATCTTTTATTTTATTTTATTTATTTGCATACTTTCATTCATTGCATTTTAATTTTGTATATTTTTATTTTCTTTTCTAAATTTATTATTTTACCATTGGTGTTCACATGTTCTTATTCAACTGTTATATCTTTTCTGGTATTATCTTAGTGCTTATGACTTGTTCTGATTGGGTAACATTATTTAAATCAATGCTAATCTTTTATGATACTTGTACTTCTCTTGCATTGATATGAACTTATACTATCTTGCATTACCCACATTCCCCTCTCCTTTGTTGCAAATTCTGCACCACTGGTATGCCATGGCTTCTATTATTTTCTCACATACATGTTGAAGCTTCCATGTAAATGAGACCCTTTTCATTTAGCATTAACCCACCCATACTTCATTTATTTTCTTATCTCTATTTCTGGGTTACTTTTCTTCCCTTTTTCTTTCAGGATGGCCACTCGGAAGGGAACTGGAAGACGTTTACATGGGGAAACAAGACAAGTCCATCTGCACAATCTTTGGAGAAAAGCGCCAGTTGAAACAACCCGTCCACCTGCACATCTCAGCATGCACCAAGGACGGTGCAATCTTTAAGTGTGGGGAGGTCGATACCGATCTCCATGGGTTAGTTACTCTTCTATCTCAACACCAATGGTTTATTTTTCTTGTTAGTTGTTACATTTGCATGTTTGATTGCATATTTATTTGATTTTGTGCATTTAGTTACTATTTAGTTAAAGTAATAAATTTCTTTTTAGGACTCTATTTTTGAAAAATTTCACTAATTTAAATTGAAAAAAAAAATTTTGTTAAAACTTGTTTGGAAGTTGTATTTGGAACATGGTTTTTGAGCTAAAGAACACACAACCTGTGA
Organism: Arachis ipaensis; assembly: GCF_000816755.2. NCBI lineage: Eukaryota > Viridiplantae > Streptophyta > Magnoliopsida > Fabales > Fabaceae > Arachis > Arachis ipaensis. The sequence continues at coordinate 106,536,480 of NC_029792.2, read as the reverse complement.
GATTTTGAGCTTATTTACATGGTTACATTATTTAACCATAAATATTTTGTTCTTGTGTGTTTTCTTCTCTATAATTACAATCTTTGCTTTGTTCCATTCTATATGTCCATTATTTAGTGTATTTACATGCTTGCATATGATTGAGGCCATTATTTGATTTTAGCTCACTTATCCCAAATAAGCTTATCTTTTACATCACCCTTGTTAGCCACCTTGAGCCTTTTTATCTCCTTCTGTTCTATAACCACATCACTAGCCTTAAGCAGAAAAATAAATTAAATACCCCAATTGAATCTTTGGTTAGGTTAAGATAGAAATTGTGAATCAATTAAGTGTGGGAAAACTGTGGGAACATGGATTAATAAGGGAATGTGTTATATTTTTAATTTGATAAAATATTTGTAATTTGGGTACCTACTCATGTGAGACTAGAAAAATTAAAAAAAAAAATCCATGTGCATTGATAAAGTTATGTTTATTTTTCTATAAAAAAAATAATAAAAAAAAGAAAGAGAAAAAGAAAAGAAAAAGAGCAAATTAAATAAGGGGACAAAATTACCCCAATGTTAAGTTAATGAAAAAAAAATCAATGCATATGTGATAAAATTAAAGAAAAGTTGATACATGAGTATGTGATACAAAAGTGAAAATTTTGGGTAGCTAGGCATGATTCTAGAGTTATATAGAGTATATGTATGTTAGGTGAAAGCTTAGGTTAATTAAAGATTCAATTTATAAAGCTCACTTAGCCATATACATATACCCTTACCCTTACCTTAGCCCCATTACAACCTGGAAAAGACCTCATGATGTTTGCATTGGTATATTAAATATTTTTGATTGGTTAGATGAAGAACAAAGTTTTAGAAAGTATGAATAGAGAATAGTAGAGTGAATTACCCTATACACTTGAGAGACTAGAGTGATATACACTACCAGTGAGGGTTCAGTGCTTAATTCTATGTTTCCTGCTTTCATGAGCTATCTTCTTACAAGTTTACTTGTCTTTTATTATATAATTTGAATTAGTGAAATTTGATTTTTATTTGTCTTGGAGAACTTATTTTTAACCAAGTAGGTAGAAACATCTTAGCATAGAGTTGCATTCATATACACAGGTTGCATTTCATACATTCTACTACTCCTCTTCACCTTTATAGCTTCTCTTGAGCTTAGCATGAGGACATGCTAATGTTTAAGTGTGGAAAAGTTGATAAACCACTATTTTATGGTTTATCTTGTGCTCAATTGAGTGGATTTTATCAACTCTTTACCCACTTATTCATACTATTTGCATGGTTTTACATTTGCCTTCTTAATTATGTGCTTTGATTGAAAACATGCTTCTTTGGCCTTAAGTTCCCTATGTTTTAATCTTCTCTTATTACCATTAGATGCCTTGATATGTGTGTTAAGTGATTTCAGAGATTACAGGGCAGGAATGGCTCAGAGGATGGAAAGGAAGCATGTAAAAGTGGAAGGAATACAAGAAGTTGGAGAAATTGCTAAGCTGTCCAGCCTGACCTCTTCACACTCAAATGGCTATAACTTTAGCTACAGAGGTCCAAACGATGCGGTTCTAGTTGCGTTGGAAATCTAACATCTGGGGCTTCAATTTGATATATAATATGCCATAGTTTCCTTGACGCTATGTGACGCAACCGCATGACCCATGCGGCCGCATTGCAGTGACAAAAATCAGCATGTTTGAATTCGCAACCAGCGAATTCTGGGCTGTTTCTGACCCAGTTTGCGGCCCAGAAAACACAGATTAGAGACTATAAAGTGGGAAAATGCATCCATTCAAAAACAGGCTTTCACATTCCCAATTTTAGGAGTAGATGTAGTTTTTAGAGAGAGAGGTTCTCTCCTCTCTCTTAGGATTAGGATTTAGGACTTCTCTTAGTTTTAGGAGTGACTCTCAATCCCAGGTTCAATGTTCATTTATTTCTTTTCTCAATTTTGTTTATGACTCTCTATGTTTAGATTGATTTTCTATTTAATATATTTTGAGGTATTTCAGACTTATGATTGCTTTCTTTTATTTATATAAATAATTTGGATTTTTCCCTTTTAGCTTTGGTTGAGTCATTGGTAACTCTTGAGTTATCAAACTCATTCTTGATTGAAGATTGGAATTCTTCAAGAATTACTTCGAGATCCAATAACTCTAACTTTTCCCAAGGAAAGACTGGGACTTGAGGATTCGAATTAATTCTTCCACTTAACTTACCTTCATAGTTAGAGGTTAACAAAGTGGGAGAAAAATCCATTCTCATCACAATTGATAAAGATAACCAGGATAGGACTTCCAGTTCTTATACCTTGCCAAGAGTTTATTTTACAGTTATTATTATTTTATTTTACTTGTCATTCAACATACTTTTTACCTTGATCCAAAATCCCAATTTACAACTCATAACCAATAATAAGAACACCTCCCTGCAATTCCTTGAGAAGATGACCCGAGGTTTAAATACTCGGTTATCAATTTAAAAAGGGGTTTGTTACTTGTGACAACCACAACGTTTGTATGAAAGGACTTTTGAAGGTTTAGAAACTATACTTGCAACGAGGATTTATCCGCAAATTTCTAGATTACGCAAAAGTTCCTCTCGTCAGCCACAAAGACTTCAGTAACCCACGGTCAACGGGATTTTATGTCATATATCCAAAGTTGCCCAGGTACGCTCTTGGAATCCGCAATACAATCTCCAGCTTTAGCTCAATGCTATCCGGGTCAGGAATCGCACGGAACCCAAGTAGAACAAGGATGAATGTCACAGTTCATCCTCAATTCATGAGATGAAGAACGAGAATGCATAAGAGAATAGAATCAGACATATTGAAATAGAAACATTAATATTATTAATCCATGAGAATCAGCAGAGCTCCTAACCCTAACTTAGGAGGTTTAGTTGCTCATAGTTTACAGAAAGTAATAGTAAAACGTGCAAAGGGGCAAAGATCCTTAACAGTGGTGATTTTTGTTCTATATATAATAACCTAATAACTAAGAAGTACAAAAGTATGATAAACTAGACTAAAGGTGTGAAAGTCCACTCTTGGGCCCACTTTGGTTGAGTACTTGGGCTAAGCTTGGCGTCCAACTTGAAGGATGGGCATTGAACGCCCATTAGGGGGTTGATCTATGCTGCCTTATGCTTCTTGGTGGCCGTTGAACGCCCCAAATGGGGTGTTTGGGCGTTCAACGGTGGCTTGATTTCCTTTGGGGCGTTGAACGCCAGAAAGGGGGTAGTTCTTGGGCGTTCAACGCCCAATATGGGTAGGCTCCTTCGAAGAAAAGTATAGACCATTATTTATTGCTAGAAATCTCTGGAAGTTAGCTTTCCAACACCATCGAGATCGCGTCATTTGGACCTCTGTAGCTCCAGAAATGCTCGTTTGAGTGCATGGAGGTCAGAATCTAACAGCATCTGCTACGCTTTCCTTGCCTCTGAATTAGACTTTGTCAAACCTCTTCAATTTCAGCCAGAAATTACCTGAAATCATCAGAAAATACAACAACTCAAAGTAGAATCCAAAAAATGTGTATTTTGCACTTAAACCTATGAAAATATAATGAAACTTAAACAAAACATAACTAAAACAATATGAAAAATGATGCTAAAAAGTGTATAAAATATCCGCTCATCACTCACCACAAGTCCCAAGCTCTAATTCACCACACAAAAAGTTCAACCCAGCACCCAATACTCAATCCAAGGTTCCAACTTCCTTAAATGTGTTCCAAGTCACATATACACTCCCTAATTCATATTATTTACATCCACATACACAAGCTCAATATCCAAACTCATATAATCAAAGAATCTACAAGGGTTTAAGAATTCTTACCTTACCCACACATCAAATAAATAAAACTCAATAGTTTCCTCGAGCTAACTCAAGCCTAGAACATCAAAACCACATAATCCATTAAACTCAAAAACCCCTAAATTTGAAACTGAGAAAGGAAGATTTGGGTAAAAAATTGAATTTGTTACCAAGAATTTTGAGATGAACGCGTGGCCGCTGACGGCTCATCAATCGGAGCTCCAGATCAAAAGTTATTTGAGATTGAAGTTGGTACCAAGGGTTTGAACCCTTGCTTGCTCCTCCCCTCAAAGCTTTCAAAGTGTTTCATAATGGGAGGGGAAAGAGAGAGATGAAGCTCTTTTGTTTTATAAAAATTGGGTTGGGCCTTTGTCCCATTATGGGGCCGGTTTGCTCGGCTCGGTCCGTTCGGCCCAATCTTGGGCCAAATTCTTTGGAACTAGTGTCAAATTCTTAGTCTAATTCAATCTGTTATAACCTAAATCACACACACTTTCCACTTCTCGATCCTACGCCGATTCCTCAAGACACCTTCATATCCTAAAACTCTTTCCTCACGTTGCTACAGTTCTAAATCTACCAAAATTACCACGCTACCGCAGTGTCATTCTGATTATAAGCCACTAAGATTTTTAATCATTCACTTACTCTGCTCGAACACTCCTTGAATCTCTCCATCTTTCTAACTAAATGTTATCGACCTTCACCCCAGCTGCACGAGTCCTAATTCCTGGTCGTCTCTACCACCTAATCAATTATTGCCTCCGTCATAATTCCTAAGTTGTCTACTCCATTCCTTCAATAGTAGCTCACACAGCAGTAGCCAGAAAATCAACCGTATTACCTCACTCGTGTCCATGAGACGCCATTTGGGTCTGGTCCATACAAAACAATTGATATTAAGGTTATCAGTCTTAATATCTAAAGTCTAGTGCTTCAAATATCCAAAAGCATGCTCATGAACATTTATGCTATATATGTCAAACAGACATCCTAAATAACATATGCACACAGCCAGAGTATGCTCAGAAGCATAGTCAGTCCATCCTCCAGGTTCTATGGGAACGAACTACTCTGATACCATAATGTAACACCCTACCACACAGAGTCTTATGCTTAAGTCATAAAGTTGAGGTGGCAAGGTATTACGACCTCTAAAGTATATATATATTCTGCACTAATTGTGTACAAAACAGTGTCATACCTATTCCATCTCTTCCACCACATGTAAATACCTAGTTCTTAACATTTTCATCATATACAATTTAACAAACCAATGCAACACAATTCATAAGTCATCCTACTATCATCGTCATTGATGAGCGGATAATTTATACGCTTTTTGCCATTGTTTTTAGGTAGTTTTTAGTATGTTTTAGTTACTTTTTATTATATTTTTATTAGTTTTTATGAAAAAATCACATTTCTGGACTTTACTATGAGTTTTTATATTTTTCTGTAATTTCAGGTATTTTCTGGCTGAAATTGAGGGATCTGAGCAAAAGTCTGATTTAGAGGCTGAGAAAGGACTGCAGATGCTGTTGGATTCTGACCCTCCTGCACTCGAAGTGGATTTTTTGGAGCTACGAAAGCTCAATTGGTGCGCTCTCAATTGCGTTGGAAAGTAGACATCTTGGACTTTTCATCAATATATAATAATCCATACTTTGCCCAGGATTTGATGGCCCAAACTGGCGTTCAACGCCAGCCAGAAACCCTTTTATGGCGTAAAACGCCAGAACTGGCATCAGAACTGGAGTTAAACGCCCAAACTGGCATCCAAGCTGGCATTTAACTCTAGAAAAGGCCTATGCACGTGTAAAGCTCAATGCTCAGCCCAAGCACACACCAAGTGAGCCCTCGGAAGTGGATTTCTGCACTATCTGCACTTAGTTACTTATTTTCTGTAATCCTTAGTAACTAGTTTAGAATAAATAGCACTTTTTACTATGGTATTTGCATCTATCTTTTGGAATTTGAGGCTTATGTCATTTTTCACATTTGGGAGTATGGCCATTCGTCCATGCCTAGACCTTTTTCTCTTATGTATTTTTCAACGGTGGAGTTTCTACACCTCATAGATTAAGGTGCGGAGCTCTGCTGTTCTTCATGAATTAATGCAAGTACTATTGTTTCTCTTTCAATTAATGCTTACTTATTCTCCAAGATATACTCTCGTACTTAATTCAGTTAAGTCAGAATGAAGGGGTGACCCGTGACAATCACCCACTATATTTGTTACTCGCTTAGCCAAGATCTGCGTGCCTGACAACCACAAGCGGTCTACATGATGTTCAACATAGTCATTAGACGATAGTCGGAGTATAGTCTCTTGGGTCTCTGATCCATGGATTTGACTTGCCTCTCTTGACAACAGAGCATTCGAATTCGTGAGATTAGAACCTTCGTGGTAGATGCTAGAACCAATTGGCAGCATTCCTGAGATCCGGAAAGTATAAACTTTGTCTGTGATATTCCGAGTAGGATCTGGGACGGGATGACTGTGACGAGCTTCAAACTCATGAATGTTGGGCGCAGTGACAGTGTGTAAAAGGATAGAGAGATCCTATTCCGACACAAGTGAGAACCGACAGATGATTAGCCATGCGGTAGCTGTGCCTGGTATTTTTCATCCGAGACGAGAGATCCGACAGTTGATTAGCCGTACAGAAACCGTACTTGGACCATTTTCACTGAGAGTACAGATGGTAGCCATTGACAACGGTGATCCACCAACATACAGCTTGCCATGGAATGGAGCACGCATGATTGGATGAAGACAATAGGAAAGCAGAGGTTCAGAAGCAATAAAGCATCTCCAAACGCTTATCTGAAATTCCCACCAATAAATTACATAAGTATCTTTATTTTGTTTTGTGTTTTATCTATCTTTTAATTATCAAAACCTCATAACCATTTGAATCCGCCTGACTAAGATTTACAGGATGACCATAGCTTGCTTCAAGCCGGCAATCTCTGTGGGATCGACCCTTACTCACGTAAGGTATTACTTGGACGACCCAGTGCACTTGCTGGTTAGTTGTACCGGAGTTGTGAAAAGTGTGATCACAATTCCATGCACCAAGTTTTTCACGCCGTTGCCGGGAATTGTTCGAGTTTGGACAACTGACGGTTCATCTCGTTGCTTAGCTTAGGTAATCTTCTTCCTGTTTCAACCTTTATTTTATTTTCAAAAAAAAAGTTTTCAAAAATCTTTCAAAAAAATTTTTCTTTTTCGTTTTCAAAATTTATTTTCGGAAAAAAAATTTAGTTTTCGAAAAATTCATAAAAAATTTTAAGAATGAATTCCACCTTAGAGCTTCATGATGATATGTTGAAACCTGGCTGGCTATTAAGCCATGTCTAATCTTTTGGACTGAGGTTTTTACTTATCATTGCAGGAGCCTTTGGATTCTTATTTATTGGATTGTTATATGTAATGCTATGCTAAAGCTTGGCTGGCCATTTGACCATGTCTAATCTTTTGGACCGAAACTTTAGACTAACATTACAGGAACCTTGGAATTCTTATTAAAATTTTTTGAAGTTTTTATTTCTCTTTTTCCGAAATAATTTTTCAAAAAATATACAAAAAAATTAATAAAATCATAAAACCAAAAAAAAATTTGTGTTTCTTGTTTGAGTCTTGTGTCAAATTTTAAGTTTGGTGTCAATTGCATTTTTTTTTAATTTTCTTAAAATTTTTGAAAATTCATGCATTATGTTCTTCATGATCTTCAAGTTGTTCTTGATGATTTTCTTTGTTTGATCTTTACATTTTCTTGTTTTGTGTTCAAAATCAATTCTTTTTCAATTTTTTTTTATGATTTTCGAATTTCATTCTTAAAATTTTTCAAAATCTTTTTCATTTTTCTTTTAATGTTTTTGAAAATTTTAAAACTAATTTTTCAAAATCTTTTTCTTAATTTTATTTCATATTTTCGAAAATCCTTGCTAATAATTAATGTTTTTATTCAAAAATTTCAAGTTTGTTACTTTTTTGTTAAGAAAGGTTCAATCTTTAAATTCTAGAATCATATCTTTTAGTTTTTTGTTAGTCAAGTCATCAACTTTAATTTTAAAAATCAAATCTTTTTAATTTCTTTTTCAATTCTTTTTCAAAATAAATTTCAATCATATCTTTTTAAAATTTTAATTTCAAAATCTTTTTCTAACTTCTTATCTTTTCAAAATTTATTTTTAAATCTTTTTCATCTAACTACTTGAATTGTTTGTTTTAATTTTAAAAAAGTTTACTATTTCTTATCTTTTTCAAAACACCTAACTACTTTTCCACTTCTAATTTTTGAAAATCACTAACCACTTTTTCAAAAATCTTTTTAATTAACTAATTGTTTTAGTTTTAAATTTTCTTGTATTTCTTTTTCAAATTTTCGAAACTAACTTAATTAATTAAATAAAATAAAATAAAAATATTTTTCTTTTCCCTCTTCTTAAAATTTGAATACTCTCTCTCTCATCTCTTTCTATTTATTTTATTTATTTACTAACATTTCTCTTCTACTCATCTAATAATTCAAACCCTCTCCCTCTCTCTGTGTTCGAATTCTTCTTATTCTCTCTCTACCTCATTCTTCTATTCTTCTTTTCCTCTGACACATAAAGGAATCTCTATACTGTGACATAGAGGATTCTTCTTCTCTCTTTGTTCTCTTCTTTTTCATATGAGCAGGAACAGGGATAAAGACATTCTTGTTGAAGCTGATCCTGAACCTAAAAGGACTCTGAAGAGGAAGCTAAGAGAAGCTAAAGCACAACACTCTGGAGAGGACCTTATAACAAATTTCGAAAAAGAGGCAGACATGGCAGCTGAACCTGAGAACAATGGTGGAGATGCAAGGAAGATGCTTGGTGACTTTACTGCACCAACTTCCAACTTCTATGGAAGAAGCATCTCAATTCCTGCAATTGGAGCAAACAACTTTGAGCTTAAGCCTCAATTAGTTTCTCTAATGCAGTAGAATTGCTAGTTTTATGGACTTCCATTGGAAGATCCTCATCAGTTCTTAGCTGAATTCTTGCAAATCTGTGACACTGTTAAAACCAATGGGGTTGATCCCGAGGTCTACAGACTTATGCTTTTCCCCTTTGCTGTAAGAGACAGAGCTAGGAAATGGTTGGACTCACAACCTAGAGAAAGCCTGAACTCTTGGAAAAAGTTGGTCAATGCTTTCTTGGCCAAATTCTTTCCACCTCAAAAAATGAGCAAGCTTAGAGTGAAAGTCCAAACCTTCAGACAGAAGGAAGGTGAATCCCTCTATGAAGCTTGGGAAAGATACATGCAATTGATCAGAAGGTATCCTTCTGACATGCTTTCAGAATGGAGCATCTTATGTATATTCTATGATGGTCTGTCTGAATTGTCCAAGATGTCATTAGACCACTCTGCTGGTGGATCTCTTTATCTGAAGAAAACACCTGCAGAAGCCTAGGAACTCATTGAAATGGTTGCAAATAACCAGTTCATGTATACTTCTGAAAGAAATCCTGTGAATAATGGGATGACTGAGAAGAAAGGAGTTCTTGAGATTGATACTCTGAATGCCATATTGGCTCAGAATAAAATATTGACTCAGCAAGTCAATATGATTTCTCAGAATCTGACTAGAATGCAAGCTGCATCCGGCAATACTAAAGAAGCCTCCTCTGAAGGAGAAGTTTATGACCCTGAGAATCCTGCAATGGAAGAGGTGAATTACATGGGAGAATCCCATGGAAACACCTATAATCCTTCATGGAGAAATCATCCAAATTTCTCATGGAAGGATCAACAGAAACCTCAACAAGGCTTCAATAATAATATTGGTGGGAGAAATAGGTTTGGCAATAGCAAGCTTTTTCCATCATTTTTGCAACAATAGATAGAAAATTCTAAGCAGAGCCTCTCTGACTTAGCAACCATAGTCTCTGATCTATCTAAGACCACTCTCAGTTTCATGATTGAAACAAGGTCCTCCATCAGAAATTTGGAGGCACAAGTGGGTCAGTTGAGTAAAAGAGTTACTGAAATCCCTCATAGTACTCTTCCAAGCAATACAGAAGAGAATCCAAAGAGAGAGTGCAAGGCCATCAATATATCCAAAGTGGCCGAACCTATAGAGGAGGAAGAGGCAGTGATTTCCAGTGAGGAAGACCTCAATGGACATCCACTGACCACTAAGGAGTTCGCTAATGAGGAACCAAAGGAATATGAGGCTCATACAGAGACCATAGAGATTTCACTGAACTTACTGTTGCCATTCATGAGCTCTGATGAGTATTCTTCCTCTAAAGAGGATGAAGATATTGTTGAAGAGCAAGTTGCTCGGTATCTAGGAGCAATCATGAAGCTGAATACCAAGTTATTTGGTAATGAGACTTGGGAGGATGAACCTCCATTGCTCATCAATGAACTGAATGCCTTGGTTCAGCAAAAATTACCTCAGAAGAAACCGGATCCCGGAAGGTTCTTAATACCTTGTACCATAGGCACCATGACCTTTGAGAAGGCTCTGTGCGACCTGGGGTCAGGTATAAATCTCATGCCACTCTCTGTAATGAGAAACTAGGGATCTTTGAGGTACAAGCTGCAAGGATCTTACTAGAGATGGCAGACAAATCAATGAAACAGGCTTATGGACTTGTAGAGGATGTCTTAGTGAAGGTTGAAGGCCTTTACATCCCTACTGACTTTATAATCCTAGACACTGGGAAGGATGAGGATGAATGCATCATCCTTGGAAGGCCCTTTCTAGCCACAGCAAGAGTTGTGATTGATGTGGACAGAGGAGAGTTAGTCCTGCAACTGAATAAGGACTACCTTGTGTTTAAGGCTCAAGGATCTTCCTCTGTAACCATGGAGAGGAAGCATGAAAAGCTTCTCTCAATACAGAGTCAAGCAAAGCCCCCACATTAAAACTCTAAGTTTGGTGTTGGGAGGCCACCGTCATGCTCTGAGTGTCTGTGAAGCTCTATAAGAGCTCATGTCAAGCTATTGACATTAAAGAAGCGCTTATTAGGAGGCAACCCAATCTTATTTATCTATGTTACTTACTTTTTCATTTCATTTTCCATTGTTATTTTATGTTTTCTTTAGGTTGATGATCATGTGGAGTCACAAAAACAGCTATAGAATTAAAGCGGAATCAAAAATAGCATAAAAATAGCACACCTTGGCGGACAGGCTTACTGGCATTTAAACGCCAGTAAGGATAGCAGAATGGGCATTTAACGCCCAGTCTGGCAGCATTCTGGGCGTTAAACGCCAAAATTGGCAGACAGACTGGCATTCAATGCCAGAAAAGGGTGTCTGGCTGGCGTTAAACGCCAGAAAGGGGCATCAGCCTGGCGTTTAACGCTAGGAAAGGCAGCAGAGCTAGCGTTAAATGCCAGAAATGGCACACAGAGGGCGTTTAAACGCCAAAAAGGTGCAGGGACCAGAATTCCTTGACACCTCAGCATCTGTGAATCCCACAGGATCCCCACCTACCCCCAACTCACTCTCTCTCCTTTTCACACCTTTCCATAACACTCTTCCCCAAAATAACCTCCACCAATCACCTCTATTTCTCCTCCAAAACCATCATACAACCCACCTACCCCCACCCATTCAAATTCAAATCATCTCCCTCCCAAACCCAACCCCTATTACAAGAATTTCCTCTCCACTCCATTCCTATATAAGTCCCTCATCACTCCTTCATTTTCACACATCATAACCACCTAAAACCCCCTCTTGGCCAAACCATTGACACACCTCCATCTTCTCCATCTCTTCTTCCTCTAATCCTTTGTTTCTTCTTTTTCTCGAGGACGAGCAAACCTTTTAAGTTTGGTGTGAAAAAAATCTCTGCTTTTTGTTTTTCCATAACCATTAATGGCACCTAAGGCCGGAGAAACCTCTAGGAAGAGGAAAGGGAAGGTAGTTGCTTCCAACTCCGAGTTATGGGAGATAGAGAGATTCATCTCAAAAGCCCATCACTAGAAAGAGGATAGAGCAAACAAGAGAGCCCACTCATGGACCTCAACAAGAGCATGAAGAAGTCCCTCATCAAGAAATCCCTGAGATGCCTCAAGGGATGCATTTCCCTCCACACAACTATTGGGAGCAACTCAACACCTCTTTAGGAGAATTGAGTTCCAACATGGAGCAACTGAGACTGGAGCACCAAGAGCACTCCATCATCCTCCATGAAATCAGAGAAGATCAAAGAGCCATGAGGGAGGCGCAACAAAGGCAAGGAAGAGATATTGAGGAGTTAAAGCACTCCATAAGATCTTCAAGAGGAAGAACTAGCCGCCGTCACTAAGGTGGACCCATTCTTTAATTTCCTTGTTATTTGTTTTTCTGTTTTCGGTTTTTATGCTTTATGTTTTATCTATTTTTTGTCTTTATTATATGATCATTAGTGTTTAGAGTCTATGTCTTAAAGCTATGAATGATTCCATGAATCTCTCACCTTTCTTAAATGAAAAATGTTTTTTTTTATTTGCAAAAGAACAAGAAGTGCATAATTTCAAAATTTATCTTGAAATTAGTTTAATTATTTTGATGTGGTGGCAATACATTTTGTTTTCTGAATGAATGCTTGAACAGTGCATATTTTTTATAGTGAAGTTTATGAATGTTAAAATTGTTGGCTCTTGAAAGAATAATGAAAAAAGAAAAATGTTATTGATAATTTGAAAAAACATAAAATTGATTCTTGAAGCAAGAAAAAACAGTGAAAAACACAAAGCTTGCGAAAAAAAAAAAGGCAAAAAATAAAGAAAAAAAGAAAAAGCAAGCAGAAAAAGCCAATAGCTCTTTAAACCAAAAGGCAAGAGCAAAAAACCAATAACCCTTTAAACTAAAAGGCAAGGATAAAAAGGATCCAAGGCTTTGAGCATTAATGGATAGGAGGGCCCAAAGGAATAAAATCCTGGCCTAAGCTGCTAAATCAAGCTGTCCCTAACCATGTGCTTGTGTCATGAAGGTCCAAATGAAAAGTTTGAGACTGAGTGGTTAAAGTCGTGATCCAAAGCAAAAAAAGAGTGTGCTTAAGAACTCTGGGCACCTCTAACTGGGGACTATAGTAAAGCTGAGTCACAATCTGAAAAGGTTCACCCAGTAATGTGTCTGTGGCATTTATGTATCCGGTGGTAATACTGGAAAACAAGATGCATAGGGTCACGGCCAAGACTCAACATACTAACCTAGGAAAATCAATAACACTATCTAAATTTTGAGTTCCTATGGATGCCAATCATTCTGAACTTCAAAGGATAAAGTGAGATGCCAAAACTGTTCAGAAGCAAAAAGCTACTAGTCCTGCTCATCTAATTGGAACTAAGCTTCATTGATATTTTGAAATTTATTGTATATTCTCTTCTTTTTATCCTATTTTGTTTTTGGTTGCTTGGGGACAAGCAACAATTTAAGTTTGGTGTTGTGATGAGCGGATAATTTATACGCGTTCTAGCATTGTTTTTAGGTAGTTTTTAGTATGTTTTAGTTACTTTTTATTATATTTTTATTAGTTTTTATGAAAAAATCACATTTCTGGACTTTACTATGAGTTTGTGTGTTTTTCTATAATTTCAGGTATTTTCTGGTTGAAATTGAGGGATCTGAGCAAAAGTTTGATTCAGAGGCTGAGAAAGGACTGCAGATGTTGTTGGATTCTGACCCTCCTGCACTCAAAGTGAATTTTTTGGAGCTACAGAAGCCCAATTGGCACACTCTCAATTGCGTTGGAAAGTAGACATCTTGGGCTTTCCAGAAATATATAATAGTTTATACTTTGCTAGAGATTTGATGGCCTAAACTGGCATTCAACGCCAGCTAGAGACCCTTTTTTGCGTAAAACTCCAGAACTGGCACCAGAACTGGAGTTAAACGCCCAAACTGGCATCCAAGCTGGCATTTAACTCTAGAAAAGGCCTATGCACGTGTAAAGCTCAATGCTCAGCCCAAGCACACACCAAGTGGGCCCCCGGAAGTGGATTTCTGCACTATCTGCACTTAGTTACTTATTTTCTGTAATCCTTAGTAACTAGTTTAGTATAAATAGCACTTTTTACTATGGTATTCACATCTATCTTTTGCACTTTGAGCCTTATGCCATATTTCACATTTGGGAGGCTGGCCATTCGGCCATGCCTAGACCTTTTTCTCTTATGTATTTTCCAACAGTGGAGGTTCTACACCTCATAGATTAAGGTGCGGAGCTCTGCTGTTCTTCATGAATTAATGCAAGTACTATTGTTTCTCTTTCAATTCACACTTACTTCTCCTCCAAGATATACTCTCGTACTTAATTCAGTTAAGTCAGAATGAAGGGGTGACCCGTGACAATCACCCACTATCTTCGTTACTCGCTTAGCCAAGATCTGCGTGCCTGACAACCACAAGCGGTCTACATGATGTTCAACGTAGTCATTGGACGACAGCCGGAGTATAGTCTCTTGGATCTCTGATCCACGGATTTGACTTGCCTCTCCTGACAACAGAGCATTCGAATCCGTGAGATTAGAACCTTCATGGGAGAGGCTAGAACCAATTGGCAGCATTCCTGAGATCCGGAAAGTCTAAACCTTGTCTATGGTATTTCGAGTAGGATCTGGGACGGGATAACTGTGACGAGCTTCAAACTCACAAATGTTGGGTGCAGTGACATTGTGCAAAAGGATAGAGAGATCCTATTCCGACACAAGTGAGAACCGACAGATGATTAGCCGTGCAGTAGCTGTGCCTGGTATTTTTCATCCGAGACGAGAGATCTGACAGTTGATTAGCCGTACAGAAACTGTACTTGGACCATTTTCACTGAGACGATGGATGGTAGCCATTAACAACGGTGATCCACCAACATACAGCTTGCCATGGAATGGAGCACGCATGATTAGATGAAGACAATAGGAAAGCAGAGGTTCAGAAGCAACAAAGCATCTCCAAACGCTTATCTGAAATTCCCACCAATGAATTACATAAGTATCTTTATTTTATTTTATGTTTTATCTATCTTTTAATTATCAAAACCTCATAACAATTTGAATCTGCCTGACTAATATTTACAAGATGACCATAGCTTGCTTCAAGCCGGCAATCTCCGTAGGATCGACCCTTACTCACGTAAGGTATTACTTGGACGACCCAATGCACTTGCTGGTGAGTTGTACCAGAGTTGTGAAAAGTGTAATCACAATTCCGTACACCAATCATCATTTATTATCCTCATCAATTATCACAACAGCACATTCTCACAGACAACTCAACATTCAACACCTCATAATCCACTTAACCACTTCCATAACACCAATTCAACAACCAACAATCAATTCATCTTATCCTATGAGTCAACCAACCTAAGTTTTCACAAGACATTATATATTAAATACAAGAAACCAAAACTATACCTTGGCCGATTCCTCGTAAAGCCACGAAGCACTTCAAGGTCCTCCTCACCACAAGTCCCAAGCTCTAATTCACCACTCAACAAGTTCAACCCAGCACCCAATACTTAATCCAAGGTTCCAACTTCCTCAAATGTGTTCCAAGTCACATATACACTCCCTAATTCATATTATCTACATCCACATACACATACTCAATATCCAAACTCATATAATCAAAGAATCCACAAGGATTTAAGATTTCTTATCTTACCCATACATCAAATGAACAAAACTCAATAGTTTTCTCGAGCTAACTCAAGCCTAGAACATCAAAATCACATAATCTATTAAACTTAAAAACCCCTAAATTCAAAATTGAGAAGGGAAGATTTGGGTAAAAAAATTGAATTTCTTACCAAATTGGTTAGTGGGATTTGTGGAGAATTCTAAGACGAACGCGTGGCTGCTGACGGCTCATCAATCGGAACTCCAAATCAAAAGTTATTTGAGATTGAAGTTGGTACCAAGGGTTTGAACCCTTGCTTGCTCCTCCCCTCAAATTTTTCAACGTGTTTCATAATGCGAGGGGAAAGAGAGAGCTGAAGCTCTTTTGTTTCATAAAAATTGGGTTTGGCCTTGGGCCCATTATGGGCCCGGTTCGCTCGGCTTGGCCCGTTCGGCCCAATCTTGGGACAAATTCTTTGAAACTAGTGTCAAAATTCTCGTTTTAATTTTCTCTATCACATTAAACTATCAAACCCCATTTCTAATTACTTTGATTAATAATTAATTTATAGTTATTTAGTTACTAATTGCTTGAGGTTTACAGTACAGCCTCACCAAGAAAGACAGCTTCGAGAATCTTGAGTATCCCGGATATAATTCCTGCTCGCCATCCTCAAGCAATTCGTGAAAGGCACGAGCATCGTGGCTAGGTTCGTCAGATAAGTATGGTAACCCCTCTGCACCATCTCTGACCACTTCGTCCATCGAGTCTTCATCATCACCCTGCAATCCCGGGAAGTTGAATGCCTCGTGGACCATGTCACGCATTTGATCTCCTGAGTTTCCAGTGAGTTCTAATTCTTCTCTACTGCTAGAGCTCTCATCTACGATCCTGTCACCGTGATTTAACCAAAAAGTATAGTTAGGGGAAAAGGTTTTATCAGAAGGTGATCGTACGCATCTTCTCTAGTTTGGAAAAACCAGAACCCACACAAAGGGCATGGACAATGTATCATCCCATCGGATGATGCATTGGCAAATGCGAAGTCAAGGAATCTATTCAGACCAAGGTTGCAAAAACCGGACCGGTCATTGAACCGGTCAGGTGACAGGTTCAATGGTTTAATGGTTCAACCGAGGTTTAACCGGGATTGAACTGGTTTCATTAAATATATAATAAATATAATAAAATTATTAATAAAACTCCAACTCTCCATTATGTGAATTTCTGTAATTTCTGTAAGTCAATCAAGTCCCTTTGAAAAACATCCAAAACATGTACCCAATCTAAGAATCATAAACATAATTCAACCAAATCATATGAAGCCATATAGCAAATTCAATACAGAATTGTGGCAATGCTTTTATTTTGAATCAATAACATCAAAACAACAATTCACCAAAACAAATACAACAGGTTGGATTTAAAAATCAATCTCAGTTGAATTAATAAATTAAACAATTGAATTTGTGACTCAATCTCAGCAGAATTAATTCAATATGAACAAACTGAATTCAAATAAAAATTCAAAACATTAATATCTCAAAATTTAGCAGAATCATCAATAATACATCATATGCATGTTCAGAATAAATTTCAAATTTCAGAGGGATAGAGTCAGAAAACAGAATCAGGGAGTGTTAGAGACTGAGACTTGAGACCTGAGAAGGTTGAAGGCTTGAATCAGAGAAGAAGAAACTTGAGAACTGAGAACTGAGATCTGAGACTTGAGAGGGTTGAAGCAGAGACTAAGACATGAGACACGATGAAAGGTAGTCGCTTTGACTTCGAGACTCCACGCGAAGAAGAGAAGCAACGACGGTGAGACACGGTTCGGAGCATAGAAGCAGAAACAACGCCAACGAGGAAGGGCGAAGGAGGAACGACGAGGATGGGAGAGCGACGATGACCCACGGCGAGGAGCAGCGAAGCGGCAATGACCCACGGCGAGGAGCAGCGAAGCGGCGCGACCCACGGCGAGGAGCAGCGAAGTGGCGCGACCCACGGCGACAAAGCGAGCTCGAACAGAGAGGGCGACAAGTAGAGAAGGGGTCGGCGATGAGTTTAAGCTCTGAAATGGGATGGTGGGTGGTGGCTATTCTTAGAATTCGAAGAGAGGAGAGGATTATGGTTGGGACTAGGGTTTTTTGGTGGGTATGAGTGAGAGAGAGACAGAAAGGGGTGGAGTGGGACTGGGGCCTTTCTACGTTCGTTTGACCTTCTTCTTTTTTTTTTTACACCTTCAAAATGACGCCGTTTAGTAGTTTAATTTTCAAACCAAAAACCGCTAAAAAACCGGACGGTTCTCCCGGTTCACTGGTTAACCGTCGGTTCGACCGGTTTTTTCACTGGTTTTTTGCCAGGCGATTTCTGACCTTACTCGGACCGGCTAGGTGACCGGTTTCCGATTTTTTTGGTTGAACCGGTCGGTCCGGTTCGGTTTTCAGAACCATGATTCAGACCATCCCTATATTCTGCATTACCTCGTGGCTTTGTAATCTAGCTCATATCAATGTCTAATTTAATGAAATAGCACAAACAAATAAATAAACAGTAAATAAAGACATAAAACTAAAAAAACTAAAAAAAGAATGGGCTGTGTGTCAAAAGAACTAATAATAGTTTATCACAATTATAAGATGGGAGACTAACATACGAGTTAAACTAGACAATTTATTACAAGCAAAACCATGCAGGGAGCGATGGAATAACTCAAAACGAAAACAAAAACAAAGTTACTTGCATTCCGGATAACATGTAGCACACGAAAGGTATTGGAGAGGAGGCTTACTCATTGCAAAATTCTGTGCTTTCTGAAAAAATACTGGTAGAAGGAATTGCTGGTTCCAAGTCCAAAAAATGAAAAGATAAAGAAAAGCTTCCTTAAAAAATGAAAAAGAAAACAGGAATAAATGTTATAATTAAAAAATAATTAAAACAAGATCGAGAATAAAATCTTAAAATTGTAAATATATTATTTTAGATATGCTTCTAAGAAAGTCATATTATAGTTTTCCTGTCCTGGCTTCTACCATGTAAATACAAATAATTGGTTCAGAGAAAAAGAACATAAAAAATAAAAATAAAAAAGGTAGGGCAAGAAGGGTCAGACAAAATAAAAAGGAACCAAAATTGTTAAGAGCTGAGATATCTTTTGCTTCATAAGTTGTAGTTCCAACAGAAAAAAAACCTATTAGTCAACTATTTTGTATTCATTGTTCTTCTTCTCAACACATAAATAGACTATAATTGTTTTCATTATATATTCAGAGGAGATGAATAATAATAGTAAAAATGGAAATTATATATTTATTTATTGATATATCTAAGTTGTGGATTCCAAATTCCAAGGATCGACTAAAGAAAAATCCAATATTTTCTTTACTTAAAAAAAAGAAAGACAAAAAAAATTAACTTAAAAATTTGAATTCTGAGAAATAACAGAAAATATGGCATGGCTATGAATGCATGAAACCATAACTTGTTATAAATGGACATAGTACAGTGAATTATTAGGGTACCCTTATTTGGATTTGAGCCATGGAAGGAAGATGCTATAACAATAATAATTATAATAATAATAATAATAAAGCATATAATTGAGTTCTTTTGAAACTTTGGCTTCGTTTGCAATGAAACAGAAAACTGTATTAACCAAAAAAGAAAAAGAAATAAGAAACTTTCGTAAAGGCAAAGAAATTTAAGTCAATTAAATAAATGTTAAATTAAATTAAACACGCAAAATCTATAATAACTCCATTATTATTTATACATGTAAAAACATCAAAATCCTCTCTTCTATACAGCAATTTTTCTACCAATAATTAATATATAATCCAGCTAAGCTAGCTGTACAAATTAATTAAGTATTATTTTCTAATTTCACATAAATAACAATACAAATGCAACTTTTATATTTTGTACCATTTTGTTGAAAATAACAGTTACCAATCAGACAAATAAAAAATGGGATAAAGGATCATGTATCTATATGTTTGTTAGAACTTAAAAACTCCTCTTGATTTTAACATTTCATTCATCAATCAAATGATAACATGCATGAATGCTGCAAAACATGGAATAACACTAGGTTCACAATATACAGAAAGTATAATCAATAAGCTTTCATAAATTCAATGAACCGGACACAATAAATCAAATACTCTGATAATGCAGCTATCTCAGGAACTAAGCAGCAAGAAGAAATAAAAATTGTAACATGACATGTACAAGTTTTAAAGAGATTCAACTAAGCAAACAAATTTAAAATTGTTCCATCAAAGCCATTTGGATGGATCAAATTTATCAGATATAAATTTTGCTGAAATAAAATGTTCTCTTTTTCTAGCAAATTTGTTTTAAAAAAAAAACCATGGTGTAAAGCACAAATAACCCACCAGTAACAGCATATGAAAACTAATAATACCAACGTTCAATTGTCATTTGGAAGAGTCAATAACAAAGTGCTAGTTCTTGTAAAAATTGGCTTGATTAGATATGTATTCTCTATATACCCTTCATCCTTTATTCTTAAAGCATTACTAGAATTTCAGTTTTTTAACTCCCACCCTTCCCATTTAACGTCCCCATCAAGAAATCAATAATTTTCTCAACTTGTACTGATAAGAATATTGCTTATAACACTTTAATAATACTGATAATAGGGCCAAGTTGTAGTGTTGAGAAGTTGTCAATGCTGAATATTGCTTATGACACTTTAATAATATTATAGTTTGTATCAGTCTCAAATCCTTCTTATTATTTTCTTTTTTCTAGCTAAGAGAATGATCAATTCTACTACTCACATAGGCAAAAGATGAATAGAACAATAATAATAAATCAAAATCATCATACTCATAACAAATAACGAAGTTGAAAGAAAAATAACCTTGATCAGTGTGCTCTAGAGCTTCTCTACTGCAAGTAATTTTGCAATTCTTATCAACAGCGAAAACATAAACACGCTTTGGCAATTTCTTTGCGGAGTACTTAGAAAACTACACCAAAAGACGTCGCTTCTTGCACTAGAACCTTCTTCGTTGAAGAGCCTATACACACTTTCAATTTCAAATCAATCTGCATTAAAACAGCGCGATTTCAGTTCCCAAAACTCTCTCTAGAGTGTAATTGTATAGTGGCTTCAAATTTCCAAGCTTAGAAGCAGAACATAGATGCTAATAGCATACAAAGAGCATAATGGAGATCAGCATGAACACCTTAGCATTTGTTTGTTTTAATCTATACACGCACTTAAGTCCTCTTGTTTAATGATTCCAATTCCAAAAATGGGAAGCACGATCCATGACCAATTCATTCCTCTAATAATGATAATGGCCCTTTTTTTATTTATTTACTTTAACTATCAATTTTCTAGTGAATTATGGTATTGTTAGGGGCATCCGGGAATGTTTAAGGTTTGTTTAATGTTCATGACTTATCTGAAAAGGAAAATTAATTTAAAGGGTTAACTGGTAAACTTAAAAGTAGAGATCACGTGTAAAAGAGACCGAAAAAGAGGAATTGATGACAACCATTTGGCCTCTATTTATTTGGATTCATCCAAAACCTTGTAACTAGATTAGTGTAAGAATCTTCACTTTAAAAGGAACATGCATAGGGAGGGGGTTCAATGATGGTTTACAGGCTAATGGAATTTTCTTTTAACTCGTACTAAAGCTTTCTTGATTCATTTCAACTTACATGATTGCCCTTCAAATTCAACTAACTAAAGCTAGTTTAAGAAAGAAGAGAAAAATGGAAGATTGATTGTAAGAAAAATAGGAGAGAAAAAAGCAAAAATGAACAATCGATTGAGAGTCACAGAATCTTTAAAAATTAATTCAATCGAATGAGATCAACATGCTCTTTTGATCAACTCCACACTCATCACATCATGTGAAAAGTACTCGAGTTGTTCACAAAATAAGAGAGTGACTCAAGGGTGAGAGATAGACGAGATTAATTTTTTACAATCTAGTCTCATTACTTAAGAGAAAAAATAACAGAGCAATTCATTCTTGCTGATCATACACATATGTATGTATACTCTAATTAGAATTATCTTTTAAAAGATAAAATTACAATCTGCTAATTAATCATACTCAATTAGCTATCTAGCTAATCAACTCTCACGTGTTCAAATAGTTAAAGTTATGACAAAAACAGAAAAATGATTAGCCAACTGAGCTTGCTCATAGTGGATCAAGTCACATGAATCAAATTCCTAACTCTAAACAGCATCAATTAACCCCAGTTAATGGAAGATATAGACAAATTCTTTTTCAAAGTTTTGAACCAAGAATGAAACCAAGAAGGAAACATCAATGTGAAAGAACTAACCAGTGAGAGGAGAGAGGCGGTGATGGCTCAGATTTGCGCACGGTGTAGGAGGGTGTAACGGTTTCACGCACGATCGAGGAGATGGGAAACCTCGACGCCGATGGGAGAAGCACGGATGGCAGTTGCGCAATTTGACAACCCAAACAGGAGCGCAGGATGGAGCAGAGGCTAGGGATTTCACACACTTTGGATGAGGGAGTATGGGTTTTAGGAATTGTGGATGAGAGGCAAAAGCTCGACAGTGGAGAGAGGACGATGGATCGGCAGCAGTGGCGCAGTAGAGCAGCGATGGCAGTGTTTCGCATGCTACCAAGGACTCTTCGCGGGTTTCTGTAAATTTAGGGGGAATCAACTAAAGGTTATAAGATAAAATGGGTATAAATAGAATTTGAATTATGATTAGATCCTCACTTAGCGGCGTTTCCTGATGCAACCACCGCTGCTATTGCGGCACACGAAGAGAATACTCTTCCGCAGAGTTGTTTTGCGGCGGCAAGGTAAAAGGCTCCTAATTCTCCGCCTCTGTGCTCCGTTCCTGGTGTAATCCATTTCTGGTGTAATGTATCTTTACAATATAATATACTAGCAGAAGACCCGTACGATGCACGGGTTAAAAATTTCTGTTTTCTGCTTTAACTTTTTTTTTTCAATCCTCTTGAATTGTCACTTTTTATATTAATAAAAGTATTTTTGTTACTCAATTTTTTAATTAAAAATAAAAAAATTTATTTACTCTATCACTACTCAAAATATATAAGTATTCTTTCTTAACTTTTCATGGTTTACAGAAATTCTTTTAATTAGGACCAATTTATACTCATTCTTTCTATTCTTACTTTTTGAAAACATTCACTTTGATGAGAACTTCTTAGAAAAATGCAAGTTATCATGTTTCTATACTAATAGAGGTTTATCAGAAAGAGAGGGCCGAATGCATAAAAAAATTAAAAAAAAAATTGGGGAAAGAAAAAAAAAATGAATGTCTAAAATCTCTCATCAAACTTGTTATACTTCAAGATGAAAGAAAGAAATAGAGAGATAAGTATAAGGCTTCTTTTGCCCAACTTTAACTCGTTCCTATAATTTCTCCACCACTACCTTTTAATCCAAATCCTAACTTAGATGAGAGAGAGAGCATTATAGAGGACGTTGCTTTTTTATATATTTTTTCTTTTTTCTTTTTTGCTTTCTCTTCCGCTTTCTTGTTTTTCTTTTATTTTTTCTTTCTTTTGCTTTTGGTTTATCTTATATTTTTTCTTAATAAATACTCCACTACTATTTGAGTGCACAAAATATAGTCCATTTTTAATATACCATTTGAAAAATAGAGGTATTTTAAAAATGGTTCCTAATATGCCGCTAAATTTTTTCTATCTTATCAAATTCAAAAAATTATGTGACCAGATACCACTACTCCTAAAAATATCTATCCTACCCACGAAGTCATAAAATTAATGCAACCTAAAGTTGTAAAATAACTCTAAAACGAACTAAGTCAACTCAATCAACAATTCCAAGACATCAAGAATGCATTTTTTTAATAGAAAATACAAATTTCTAATAGCTCCCTAATCTAGCTCTATATTAAGATTTAAAAAACATGAATTCTTAGAAATGCTAACAATCAACAGATAAGCTTTTTTCTTTTTTTTTTCTTTGTTAATTTTCAACCATGTTTAAATTTTCAAAATAATAATGAATTCCAGTGGAATCATTTCTCAAAACGAAACAAGTAAAGCGAAAAAAATAATAACTTTTAATAGTTTCAAATAAAAGAAAGGTGATATGAGTAACATAATCATGCAGGTGACTTAATAACGGTAGAAATAGTTATTCGAAATCACAATCAAAATATAAGGAAAAATTCTTAAAGAAACTACAAAGATGAAATTCTATTTACATATAATAATTAACCTAAACTATGGAATCAAATATTTGAACTGATGCTTAGTGGTCCTATATGATCCTTGATTTGGAATAAAAAAGAAGAGACAAAATCACATATACTTGACTCTCGAACAAAAGTTCTTTGAATGTATGAATCATAGGCCCCAGAACGGTTGCTTGTATCTTGTACCCCTAACAATACACAAGACAATTTGTATCAAATTTGACATCACGGACCAAGAGATGAAAACGTATAATTCGCACACATTAGATAAAATGTCAGGAAAAAAAAACACACCTCTAACTACAAAATAGAAGATAAACTACAAAGAGCCAAACATTAAACACATATACATTTATAATACCTCTAACAATGAATAATTAGTAATACCTTTTTCTTCATATAAAATTATTAAAATTAATGTAAAAAAACATAAATATATTTTTGGCTTCCTGTTTTATTAGTGCTTTATATATATTTAGTTAAAATCTATTACTTATGTAAATGACTAAAATATCAGTATAACGCTAAATTACATTAATCAAGTCATTATCATAAACTAACTAATAATAATTTAAAATAAGAAAATGACTAAACAAACTAAAGATCTATATTTTAAGTGATTCTCTTTATCTAACCTAAATCCAAAGTGTGAAAATTTTATACAATTCAGTAATCAAATGAGATTGCAAAATCTTGCTTCCGTAATAACTAAATACACTCCATTTTCTCTTCTTGCACTTAACAAAAAGGATCCAATCTCAAAAAAAAATCAATCAAACTCATTTAGTTAATATGATATTTTCGACACCTATTTTTCAATTCAGCCTTCGTTTGTAATGGATAAGTGTTGCAGGAAAACATAAATGTCATCAAGAAATCTAAGTAATACTGTAAACATATCCAACCTTAATTCATGAATAATGTATAACCATAAAAATCTTCATGAAAGTGTTTCACAGAACATTTTTAATCTGCAAACATTACTTATCCCAGCATTTGCTAGTTTCCTCCAAGTTAGTTCTTTTGTTGTTCAACATCTTTAGTTTTAGCTTCTTTCTTTAAATTTTTTCTGATTGAATAACTCAGCGTATATTTTCAAGAATATCTTGCAAACACTCATGGTGCCTCCAAAAACTATGCACATAAGCTGATAAGCATAACATAAAACCTAGTATGGAGAGATAACAATTTACCTTGTCATCAATTCCATGAAGAATGTCCATGAGAGGACTTCTCTTGGCATACTCAAGTATATATTCTACTCTCGGAGCAATTAAATTCATACTTGAACCAGCTCTTCAAACTCTCCAAAAACAATTTAAAAGAAAATCTGTTACAAATTTATACATTTAGAAAAAATTACAAAAAACAAAGTATGAGTTAAATTAACACACTTTTTCATAAGAATAATCACTATAGTTGGGAATGCAAATTTCTTTCTCCAAATAAAAAATATATTTGGACTCTCACTTTGTTTTTCCTTGGGAATACAAATTTCTTTTATCAAAGAAATCATAAAAACTAAAGTTTTGCTCTTTTGGTTGTTGTAACCTCTTGTTCCATCAACTGACTTGGGATAGTTATGGAACCGTTCAAAAAAAGCAAATATCTATAGCTTCAGCATCATCTTCTTGAACATTTGCATTTAACAAAATGTACGCTAGATATAATTGACTATAGCTATAAGCGAAATATATTGATTGATTAATGAAATCATTGAAAAATATTAGATATTGCATTAAAATATATCAATTGTTATACCCAGATGGATTGATCATTTTCATATCAAGAATTAAGGTAGCTTCTGTATGAAGTAAAAGTATAAAAGGAGAACACTCCATTGAAAGAAATTGATTCCACCAAGCTGGCATCACAACAACAAAACTAAGAACATAAAATGACAACTATTTCAGATACAACTTAAAAAGTGTGACTACATTAACATATAGACTATTAGTGTCATGCATGTACCTATTCAGCTCTTCTTCATCTATGGTATAGTCATGCGAAACCGATTAGTCCACTCACTTCTGTTTTAGTTATCAAACTACGTTTGATTAACTTTTTTTAAAATATTTCCTAAGAATTAGAGCTTTTTCATTATTTGAAATTTTTAAAAAGATTTCCTAACAATGAGAGCTTTTCCATTATTTGAAATTTAGCTACAGAATATATATTATTTAAAACTCATTTTTTTTATTATCTGTTGTTCAATTATACAAAACCTTAATAATAGATAGATAATTAGATCTAAATTATCAATTGTTGTTATTAGCAAGCATAATCAACAAATTTTATCAAGAGCACAACCATATTACCCCCCAAAAATATTATTCGAGAAAATAGAAACCAGAATATTACTAATTATCTGATTCAACTTAACTAACAATACTTGAATCTAGTAAGAGTAGGCCAAATTCTTTGCAAGCTTTCAAAATCAATTTGTAACAAAAATCATAAAGTAATAGAAGCACTTAAAAAAACACAGAAAACATAGTGAACAAAAGTTCCACAACAAATGCTCACATAACACAAAAAGGACTGGAAGCAAAAATGTAACGAAGCAGTTAAGAACTGAAAGAAGCTCTAAGAACAGAACAACCAAAGAACTGGAAGCTAATCATTTAACCCTCTTACACCAGATTAACAAATTTCTTAAACTACAACTTGAGGTGTTGCAAGCCTTTCAATTAGAACCTCGAAAGAGTCTTCAAAATTCAGTTTAATAGTTGAACATTTAATAGTATTGTCAAACAGTTCACAAATTTTAGCAACCATCTTTCACATATCCTCAATGAGCAAATAAACATTACACAACTAACCTCAAACAGATTACTCTGCAGAATGCTGCTTGATAGGTAAATAGAAAGAAATTTCCCAACATCATCTCTACTATACGCAAATGTCATTTGGGCAAGGTCATTGGTTCCAAATAAAAAAAACTCAGCTTGATCAGAAATCTACACAAATGGATGATAAAATTAGCTAGCTAGTTTAAATAAATAATTAAGAGTATGGGAGAGTAAAAATTTTGAGCTCATATATACATTTTCTAACTGGGTTCCAATTAACGCGTGGGAGGCACTTCCCATTGAAGTGATCCATTATTGCACTCTACTCGTATAATTCGTAGTTAAAAAGCCTGGATTGTTAGAAGCAATTAATGATTCAGAGGGTGAAAGATCAAATCCTTTATAATGAGAGAAGCTAATAAGCTATTCATACCTGAGGAACTCACGTTTTATAATATGCATGTGTGCTATGCTTGGATTCGGTATTTGGTGGAACATAGCTCTTGAGCAAGTGCTCTTAAAACCACCTGCTTTGTGCTTCCCGGATCTTAGTACTCATTTGAGGGTGACTCGGGATACTTTTTTTTATCAAATTTGTAGCGTTACCCTCATGTTACCAGCCCATGTGACTATCTATCAAAACAAACATAAAATTGATTATAAGCTCTAAATCTTATTCAATATTATAAATCAATATTTGGAATGAGTTAAAATCCATTAAAACTCAAGTGAATTGCATACATCTTACTCAAACCACACCAACCCATCTAATATAAAGTCTAAGAAAATTCATAGAAATATAAACTCCTTTTTTCAATTAATAGATACTCAAACACAAATATTAATATTCTGCAGTAGATACAAAATCTTTAGAGTAATAAACTAAGTTTCAAGAAGCCAATTTGCAAATAAAGCTGAATTTTTTTTCTAGAAAATTCACTTAAACTAAATCATAACATGGAACATCTACTAAATATGCATCAGAGCCTTTTCTCTTCGAATCCAACTCCAACCAGCAAATATCCCTGTTTTACTTGCTTAATGCCTTGAGACCTTTCCCTTGCTTTAGTCCATTTTTTGAGGAGAAAGAAAAAATGAATATTGAAGAAGAAGAAGAAAAAAAATCACAAAAAAAATCCATCTTTGAGCTTTCATGATAAAAGACTAAATAAGCAACTATCAAATACACAAAAATCTTAATAAAACAAAAAATATTATTATATACTAATATAAAATTACTGTGATATACAATAAGATTACCTGCATTTCATCTACAAGATGCACAAAAGGAATATGTTTTGTAATAAGTAACATTTAAGTGATTAATATTGCACCAACTATATAAATAAAATTTAAACACAATAGTATAAAATCAACAAAAAGAAGAAACAGCCTAATAAGCATGACACGGACAGCTAGCAATAAAATCCCAATAGATAAAAAATAGATATCTTATACACACAGGTTGAAGATGATTTGAAATTGCCGGAGGAGTGCTGTCATAATCAAGGCAAATCAGCCATACCACCATTAGCTCCTTTGACAACCCAGCCCAATCTTAACCTTCAACCAAAATAGAAATAGATTAAACTGAATAAAGCTTTAGGTTAGATTGTCAGATACGAAAGTCCATGAAATTAAGCTAGTTTTAAAGAGAAAGTTGAAAAATGAAGTAGAACCAATCATTTTCTAAATAGGCAACTACTTGAAACTAATTAAACCATAGTCCATTGAATGAATCCTAATTGCAACCAAAACTCAGACCCCTTTTAGATTTCACCTTAAACAATGCAACATATACTTGTCCAAAATCATGAGAAATTGTGGCCTAGAATTATTTGCGATAAGCAATGAACCCTATCCAATAATGTCGTAATCTAATATCTTTAAAGCCAAAATTATAATCCTCAGAAAAAAATAAAGTTATAATATATAGACAAAGAACACAACTCTTTGAAAAGCAAATAAGCAAGAAAAGAAATATGACTTCAATATAAATGGTTATTTTTCTTAAAAAAACATCATGCACAATGCATGCAAGTTGAAACAGCAATTCCCAACACAATGTGAACAAAAAATTCATCTAAAATCTAACTTGTGCACATCATCAACATAAAACAACCTCAGGTTTAACGTTCATTGATATGCGAAATTGTTACTCAGGTTGTAAAATTTGTTGTTCGTTCTCTCCCTGGCAATGGCACCAACAAACTGGTGCACAATACCATGGTCCAAACATAACTTCACAACTTCGCATAACTAACCAGCAAGTGCACTGGGTCGTCCAAGTAATAAAACCTTACGTGAGTAAGGGTCGATCCCACGGAGATTGTTGGTATGAAGCAAGCTATGGTCACCTTGTAAATCTCAGTCAGGCGGATATCAAATGGTTATAGTATTTTCGAAAATTAATAATAATAAATAAACAGAAAATAAAGATAAAAATAGTTATATAAATCATTGGTGAGAATTTCAGATAAGCGTATAGAGATGCTTTCGTTCCTCTGAATCTCTGCTTTCCCGCTGTCTTCATCCAATCAGTCTTACTCCTTTCCATGGCAAGCTTTATATAGGGCATCACTGTTGTCAATGGCTACATCCCATCCTCTCTGTGAAAAAGGTCCAAATGCTCTGTCACGGCATGGCTAATCATCTGAGGTTCTCGATCATACTGGAATAGGATTCATCCTCCTTTTGCGTCTGTCACTACGCCCAGCAATCGCGAGTTTTAAGTTCGTCACAGCCATCCCTTCCCAGATCCTACTCGGAATACCACAGACAAGGTTTAGACTTTCCGGATCTCAAGAATAGCTATCCATGGGTTCTAACTTATACCACGAAGATTCTAATATCTCGGACTCGGTCCTCTGTATTAGATATCTAAGAGATACTCATTCTAGCTTGTTTGCATGTAGAACGGAAGTGTTTGTCAGGCACGCATTCATAAGTGAGAATGATGATGAGCGTCACATAATCATCACATTCATCATGTTCTTGGGTGCGAATGGATATCTTAGAAGCGGAATAAGTTGAATTGAATAGAAAACAGTAGTACTTTGCATTAAATCATGAGGAACAGTAGAGCTCCACACCTTAATCTATGGAGTGTAGAAACTCTACCATTGAAAATACATAAGTGATGAAGGTCTAGGCATGGCCGAATGGCCAGCCCCCAAACGTGATCAATAGATCAAAAGATGGTTCAAAAGATGTTCCAAAGATGTAAATACAATAGTAAAAAGTCCTATTTATATTAAACTAGTTACTAGGGTTTACAGAAGTAAGTAATTCATGCATAAATCCACTTCCGGGGCCCACTTGGTGTGTGCTTGGGCTGAGCTTGAAGTTTACACGTGCAGAGGCTTCTTTTGGAGTTGAACGCCAAGTTGTAATGTGTTTTTGGCGTTCAACTCTGGTTCGTGACGTGTTTCTGGCGTTTAACTCCAGACTGCAGCGTAGAACTGGCGTTCAACGCCCTTTTGCATCATCTAAACTCAACCGAAGTATGGACTATTATATATTGCTGGAAAGCCCTGGATGTCTACTTTTCAACGCAATTGGAAGCGCGCCATTTTGAGTTCTGTAGCTCCAGAAAATCCACTTTGAGTGTAGGGAGATCAGAATCCAACAGCATCAGCAGTCCTTCTTCAACCTCTGAATCTGATTTTTGCTCAAGTCCCTCAATTTCAGCTAGAAAATACCTAAAATCACAGAAAAACACACAAACTCATAGTAAAGTCCAGAAATATGAATTTAACATAAAAACTAATAAAAAACATCCCTAAAAGTAACTAGATCCTACTAAAAACATACTAAAAATAATGCCAAAAAGCGTATAAATTATCCGCTCATCACAACACCAAACTTAAATTGTTGCTTGTCCCCAAGCAACTAAAAATCAAATAGGATAAAAAGAAGAGAATATATATATTTTTTTTTCGCCATTTTTCTTTTTCTTTTTTTTTCGCAAGCTTTCTGTATTCACTGCTTTTTCTTGCTTCAAGAATCAATTTTATGATTTTTCAATTATCAAATAACATTTCTCCTTATCATCATTCTTTCAAGAGCCAACATATTTAACATTCTTAAACAACAACTTCAAAAGACATATGCACTGTTCAAGCATTCATTCAAAAAACAAAAAGTATTGTCACCACATCAATATAATTAAACTAAGTTCAAGGATAAATTCGAAACTCATGTACTTCTTGTTCTTTTGAATTAAAACATTTTTTATTTAAGAGAGGTGATAGATTCATAGGACATTCATAACTTTAAGACAAAGTTACTAAATACTAATGATCATGTAATAAGACACAAACATAGATAAGCATTTAACATAAAGAAAACGAAAAACAGATAATTTAAGAACAAAGAATGAGTCCACCTTAGTGATGGTGGCATTTTCTTCTTGAGGAACCAATGATGTCCTTGAGCTCTTCTATGTCTCTTCCTTGTCTTTGTTGCTCCTCCCTCATAGCTCTTTGATCTTCTCTAATTTCATGGAGGATGATTGAGTGCTCTTGATGTTCCACCCTTAGTTGTCCCATGTTGGAACTCAGTTCTCCTAGGAAGGTGTTGATTTGCTCCCAAAAATTCTGTGGAGGAAAGTGCATCCCTTGAGGTATCTCAGGGATCTCTTGATTTGCAGTCAAATGTTCTGCCACTGAGCTATAGACCCTTGATGGAAGCTTTTGTCTTCCCTTTCCTCTTTCTAGAGGTTTCTCTGGCCTTAGGTTCCATCAATGGTTATGGAAAAACAAAAAGAACTATGCTTTTACCACACCAAACTTAGAATGTTGCTCGCCCTCGAGCAAAAGAAGAAAGAATAGAAGAAGAAGAAGATGTGGAAGAATCTAGGATTATGAGGAGGGAAGGTGGGGATCCTGTGGGGTCCACAGATCCTGAGATGATCCTGTGAGGTCCACAGATCTTGAGGTGTCAAGGATTTACATCCCTGCACCAATTAGGCATGTAAAATGCCTTTGCATGCAATTCTGGCGTTTAAACGCCAAACTGATGCTTGTTCTGGGCGTTCAACGCCCAGATGCAGCATGTTTCTGGCGTTGAACACCAGTTCTATGCTTGTTTCTGGCGTTCAGCGCCAGATTCATGCTCTGTTCTGGTGTTGAACGCCAGCCAGATGCTCCTTACTGGCGTTTAAACACCAGTAAGTCCTTCCTCCAGGGTGTGATTTTTCTTCTGCTGTTTTTGATTCTGTTTTTGATTTTTCTATTTATTTTGTGAC
>NC_029792.2:106490257-106504725 GCF_000816755.2 Arachis ipaensis | reverse complement strand
TGGAATCTCTATGGTCTCTAGATAAGTCTCAGATTCCTTTGGTTCCTCAGAGGGAAACTCCTTGTTGATCACTGGACGTCCCAGGAGGTCTTCCTCCTTGGGATTCACGTCCTCCCCATCCTCTTTGGATTCGGCCATGATGGTTATATCAATGGCCTTGCACTCTCCTTTTGGATTTTCTTCTGTATTGCTTGGGAAAGCACTAGGAGGGGTTTCAGTGATCTTCTTACTCAGCTGGCCGACTTGTGCCTCCAAATTTCTAATGGAGGACCTTGTTTCATTCATGAAACTCAGAGTGGCCTTAGATAGATCAGAGACTAAGTTTGCTAAATTAGAGGTATTTTGTTCAGAGTTCGCTGTCTGTTGCTGAGTGGATGATGGAAAAGGCTTGCTATTGCTAAACCTGTTTCTTCCACCATTATTAAAGCCTTGTTGAGGCTTTTGTTGATCCTTCCATGAGAGAT
The DNA here is from genome assembly GCF_000816755.2 of Arachis ipaensis. Lineage (NCBI taxonomy): Eukaryota > Viridiplantae > Streptophyta > Magnoliopsida > Fabales > Fabaceae > Arachis > Arachis ipaensis. The sequence continues at coordinate 106,504,261 of NC_029792.2, read as the reverse complement.
TTGGATGATTTCTCCATGAGGAATTATAGGTGTTTCCATATGGTTCACCCATGTAATTCACCTCTACTATTGCAGGGTTCTCAAGATCATAAGCTTCTTCTTCAGAAGATGCCTCTTGAGTGCTGTTGGATGCAGCTTGCATTCCATTCAGACTCTGAGAAATCATATTGACGTGCTGAGTCAATATTTTATTCTGGGCCAATATGGCATTCAGAGTATCAATTTCAAGAACTCCCTTCTTCTGAGGCGTCCCATTACTCACAGGATTCCTCTCAGAAGTGTACATGAACTGGTTATTAGCAACCATGTCAATAAGTTCTTGAGCTTCTGCAGGCATTTTCTTTAGGTGAATGGATCCACCTGCAGAAGTATCCAATGACATTTTAGCTAATTCAGATAGATCATTATAGAATATATCCAGGATGGTCCATTCTGAAAGCATGTCAGAAGGACACTTTTTGGTCAGTTCCTTGTATCTCTCCCAAGCTTCATAGAGGGATTCTCCTTCTTTTTGTCTGAAAGTTCGAACATCCACTCTAAGCTTACTCAGCTTTTGAGGAGGAAAGAACTTGGCTAAGAAAGCCTTGACCAGCTTATCCCAAGAGTTCAGGATATCTTTGGGTTGAGAGAATTCAATTTTGAAAAGATAAGAAGATAAGAGGTTAGAAAAGATATTTGAAAAAGATAGGATAAAAAGGTGTTTTTGAAAAGATATGATTGAAATTAGTTTTGAAAAATATTTGATTTAAAAATCAAAATTAATGACTTGACTCATAAGTAATCACAAGATATGATTCTAGAACTTAAAGTTTGAATCTTTCTTAACAAGCAAGTAACAAACTTGAAATTTTTGAATCAAAACATTAATTTTTGATGATATTTTCGAAAATTATGAAATAAAATTAAGAAAAAGATTTTTGAAAAATATTTTTAAAATTTTCGAAAATAGATAAGAGAAATGAAAAAGATTTGATTTTTGAAAAAGATTTTGAAAAAGATAAGATTTTTAAATTGAAAATTTGATTTGACTCATAAAAACAACTAGATTTTAAAAATTTTTGAAAAAGTCAATCCAAATTTTCGAAATTTATGAGTGAAAAAGGGAAAGATATTTTTTTGAATTTTTAATTTTTAATGATGAAAGAGAAAAACACAAAATTGACTCAATGCATGAAGATTTTGGATCAAAACATGTGATGCATGCAAGAACACTATGAATGTCAAGATGAACACCAAGAACACTTTGAATGTCAAGATGAACACCAAGAACTTATTTTTGAAAATTTTTAATGCAAAGAAAATATGCAAGACACCAAACTTAGAAATCTTTAATGCTTAGACACTATGAATGCAAAGATGCACATGAAAAACAACAAAAGACACAAAACAATATAATAAGAAGATCAATCAAGAAGGTTTATCAAGAACAACTTGAAGATCATGAAGAACATTATGAATGCATGAATTTTCGAAAAATGCATAAATTTTTAGAAAAAATGCAATTGACACCAAACTTAAAATTGACTCAAGACTCAAACAAGAAACACAAAATATATTTTTTTTTTATTTTATGATTTTTTTGAATTTTTTTGTATTTTCTTTTAAAATTTTTTTCGAAAAACATATAGGAAAATAAGAAATTCAAAATTTTTAATAAGAATCCCAGGAATCTTTCAATGTTAGTCTAAAGCTCCAATCCAAGGGTTAGACATGGCTTAATAGCCAGCCAAGCTTTAGAAGATACAAATCAGGCATATAACAGCTGATACTTCATCCAACTTCATATACATGCCTTTTATGTTGACAAGTGGAAGCCTCAATCCAAAAGAATTTGGATATGGCTTTACAGCCAGCCAGGCTTCAACATGTTACCATGAAACTCTAGAATTCATTTTTAAAAATTTTGAATAATTTTCGAAAACAAAAGGAATAATTTTTTGAAAGATTTTTTTGAAAACAAATATTTTTGAAAAATTTTTGAAAACTTTTTGAAAATAAAATAAGAAGAAAATTACCCAATCTGAGCAACACGATGAACCGTCAGTTGTCCAAACTCGAACAATCCCCGGCAACGGCGCCAAAAACTTGATATGCGAAATTGTTACTCAGGTTGTAAAATTTGTTGTTCGTTCTCTCCCTGGCAATGGCGCCAACAAACTGGTGCATAATACCATGGTCCAAACATAACTTCACAACTTCGCACAACTAACCAGCAAGTGCACTGGGTCGTCCAAGTAATAAAACCTTACGTGAGTGAAGGTCGATCCCACGGAGATTGTTGGTATTAAGCAAGCTATGGTCACCTTGTAAATCTCAGTCAGTCGGATATCAAATGGTTATAGTATTTTCGAAAATTAATAATAATAAATAAACAGAAAATAAAGATAAAAATACTTATATAAATCATTGGTGAGAATTTCATATAAGCGTATAGAGATGCTTTCGTTCCTCTGAATCTCTGCTTTCCCGCTGTCTTCATCCAATCAGTCTTACTCCTTTCCATGGCAAGCTTTATATAGGGTATCACCATTGTCAATGGCTACATCCCATCCTCTCTGTGAAAAAGGTCCAAATGCTCTGTCACGGCATGGCTAATCATCTGAGGTTCTCGATTATAATAGAATAGGATTCATCCTCCTTTTGCATCTGTCACTACGCCCAGCAATCGCGAGTTTTAAGTTCGTCACAGCCATCCCTTCCCAGATCCTACTCGGAATACCACAGACAAGGTTTAGACTTTCCGGATCTCAAGAATGGCCATCCATGGGTTCTAAGTTATACCACGAAGATTCTAATATCTCGGACTCGGTCCTCTGTATTAGATATCTAAGAGATACTCATTCTAGCTTGTTTGCATGTAGAACGGAAGTGTTTGTCAGGCACGCGTTCATAAGTGAGAATGATGATGAGCGTCACATAATCATCACATTCATCATGTTCTTGGGTGTGAATGGATATCTTAGAAGCGGAATAAGTTGAATTGAATAGAAAATAGTAGTACTTTGCATTAAATCATGAGGAACAGCAAAGCTCCACACCTTAATCTATGGAGTGTAGAAACTCTACCATTGAAAATATATAAGTGATGAAGGTCTAGGCATGGCCGAATGGCTAGCCCCCAAACGTGATCAATAGATCAAAAGATGGTTCAAAAGATGTTCCAAAGATGTAAATACAATAGTAAAAAGTCCTATTTATACTAAACTAGTTACTAGGGTTTACAGAAGTAAGTATTCATGCATAAATCCACTTCCGGGACCCACTTAGTGTGTGCTTGGGCTGAGCTTGAAGTTTACACGTGCAGAGGCTTCTTTTGGAGTTGAACGCCAAGTTGTAACGTGTTTTTGGCGTTCAACTCTGGTTCGTGACGTGTTTCTGGCGTTTAACTCCAGACTGCAGCATAGAACTGGCGTTCAACGCCCTTTTGCGTCATCTAAAATCGACCAAAGTATGGACTATTATATATTGATGGAAAGTCCTGGATGTCTACTTTCCAACGCAATTGGAAGTGCGCCATTTTGAGTTTTGTAGCTCCAGAAAATCCACTTTGAGTGCAGGGAGGTCAGAATCAAACAGCATCAGCAGTCCTTCTTCAACCTCTGAATCTGATTTTTGCTCAAGTCCCTCAATTTCAGCCAGAAAATACCTGAAATCACAGAAAAACACACAAACTCATAGTAAAGTCCAGAAATGTGAATTTAACATAAAAACTAATAAAAACATCCCTAAAAGTAACTAGATCCTACTAAAAACATACTAAAAAAATGCCAAAAAGCGTATAAATTATCCGCTCATCATTCATACTCTAAAATCAAAGTAGAATACAAAATAAGCACTTTACCCTAACAAAAGAGATGAACAAATAAATATAAGATTCTTACTAACTTTATTTCATGAAAGACGGAAACAAATTATGTATTTATAGAATAAATAATCAAGAAGATTAAAATCCCAGAGAAACAGAGAAACAACACAATAAATTAGTGATCAAAATTGCACACTATAAACACATTAATTTATTTTTTATACTCATTTGAATATGAAGAAAAATTGAAGATTAATTCGGCTACTATATTTTGCAATTGAAATAAAATAATACAGTTCGCCATTCTTGTTACTATTATGAGAAATAAACATGCCTAAGCCAAAGGAAATCAATATAAAAATCGAATCCAGAATGAGAGTCAAACAAAGACTTGAAAGTGGCCCCTTGTGTGACGAAAAAAGGAAGTTTGAAGATCCAATTCAGCAACAATCATTCAATAAAAACATAAGTATTGAACATTTAAATAAGTTAATTAGGGGTACATACTTGAGCTTGACACTATCCATTGTTACTAACCTTTGAGATCCGAGAAGGCCATGGATCTGAGAACCTTCTCTATGATTTTCCCCTTTTTGGAACTGAGGGTGCAAAGGATTTGTGTCCCTTGGAAGAATCCCCATTATTATTGGCAGTAGAAGAGGCAGCAGTAGGTTGAGACAATTCTCTTGTGGCTCGATAATGATGATGATGATCACTCCTTGTGATGTTGTCGTCACACATATTTGCTTGCTTCAAAGCTCACAAGTCACACTAATGTAATTAAAAAGCAGCACGAATATAAAATAAGCACTTTATCCTAACAAAAGAGATGGAAAAATAAATATAAGATTCTTAATAACTTTATTTCATGAAAGACAGAAACAAATTATGTATTTATAGAATAAATATTCAAGAAGATAAAAACTCAAAGATCAGAGAAACAGACAAACAAAACAATAAATCAGCGGCCAAAATTGCACACTATATAAACACATTAACTTATTTTTTACACTCATTTGAATATGAAGAAAAATTGAAGATTAATTTGGAGACTATTTTGTAATTGAAATAAAATGATACAATTTGTAGTTGTTATTCCTATTATGAGAAATAAACATGTCTAAGCCAAAGGAATTCAACATAAAAATCAAATTCAGAATGAGAGTCAAACAAAGACTTAAAAGTGGCCCCTTGGGTGACAAAAAAAGGAAATTAGAAGATTCAGTTCAGCGACAATCATTCAATAAAAACATAAGTATTAAACATTGAAATAAGGGTTAGGAAAAGAAAGAAACATGAAACACCAAGATATCATAGCCAAAAATAGATCCAAGAAGGGGAAGATTAACAACAGAGCCACAACGAATTCATAATTATGTTAAACACAATAATCATAGAACACACGATGATTATAAACAAAATTAATTTCAAAAAATAAAACTCTTACCCACTTTGAATTCGACTGAGATAATGGGGAAGATTCAGGGCAAACACACGAGGCCGCACTAACCTACACCAGCGACCAGAGTGGTGAGGTTTCCTCCAACAATCATATAGGCAGAGGTTTTTTTGAAGACAGCTCGTACAGAAACGAATCTACTTAACATTGATAAGAAACTTCAGACCATCTCAAACCATAGAAAAAGAAAAGTACCTACCAAACCCCAAATCGAAAACAGCGAAAACACAAAGGAAACCCTAAATCAAAGAGAGTAAAGATCCAGTACCAGACAAACCACGAAATCGAGAGAATGCCTACACGAGGGGAGCGTGGTTGAGACCTCGACCCAGCATGCTTCACCAAGCCTGTTGACGTTCGTGAGCGCATAAAGCCCGCAAAAGAGATCTCAGTCTCTCAGCATCTCCGGCATCTCACCGGCTAAAACTAACCAATGCCTTTGCCGTGATTGTCCTCTTAGGCGAAGAATCCGCATAGCTCGGTGGGTTAGGTTTCCAGCTGGGGGCTGACAAAAATGATGTTAAAGATATGGCGTTTGGGAGCGAGAGATATACCTTAGGGAAATGAGGATTTGAGACACAGGGAAAGCGATAAACAGAGCGTGAATGGCCATAGATTATCCGGAGCAGGGGGAGTGAGTTGGCTATGTATGAGAGAATGAAGGGAAGGTGGGATTTAGGGTTTCAAAAGAGAAAGAGAGAGGACAGTACGCCTTGAAGTGAAACCTAGACAATAAAGGGAGACAAGAAGGGGATGAATGAAACGTTTAGGTTAGAGAACGAATTCCAGCTGCTAGGGTTAGTGTTTTAGGTGGGGGTCGTAGGGATTGGTGATTTCAGAACAATGAAGAAAGAAATTGGCAAACATTGAAGAGACATAGAAACCTGAAGGTGAAAAACAGAGGTGAAGAGGTAGGGTTTGGGAGTAAGAGCGGGAGAGAACGTGAGCGGCAATCACCAGAAAGAGAGAGCAAATAACCGAGAGAGGATGTAATCCAGAGATTATCCGTCGGTGATGGTGTTGAAGCCAACAGTGCGGTTGGCATTTATAGGAAAGAAGGAGATCCATAGAGAGAGTGAGAGACTGAGACGATGAAGGAAGGAGGACATAGAGAGAGTGTGAGAAACTGAAACGCGAGAGAGAAGGAAGAGCGCAGAGAGAGAAACAATTTGCTTTACCTTTAGGTTACTTCTTTTTCATTTTTTATTGTAAATTAACGTGAGAGTGACCCGTGGCTTAATGAACCACGGCTACTATACAAGTAATAGATTATTATTTCAATATATTATTTAAATTTTAATTCACAACATATTCTGTATCCAAAATTCTTTTAAAAGAACGTGTCGGTGTATCCGTGTCGTGTCCGTATTGCATGTCGTATCCATACTTCCTAGGTTGTTATCTATGAAGCACGGACACTTCGCTGAGTTATCGTGTCCGCGTGTCGGACACATTTCGGATACGACACTCACCGACACTCGTCCGACACGCGTGTCTGCCGTGTCCAACCGTGTCTTAATAAAAAATAAAAAATTCTTCTCCGGACACGCCTGGACACACCTAAATACCATCACGTGTCCGCGTGTCCAGTCTTATTCTTAATATATATTCTTAAATCTTAAATAGATATAGTATATATTATTATTTATTAAAATTATCATTACATAAAAAATACTTTATATTTTATATATATGCGTGTCCCCGTGTCATGTAAAATTTTAAAATTCGCGTGTCGGCATGTCCCGTGTCGTGTCGTATCCCGTGTCCGTGTCAGTATCCGTGCATCATAGGTTGTTATTATTTTAGAAAAATTGGATTTTGTACTGATGTCGTAGAAGATCACTAAATTCGGTCCATAATTAGAACAGATATAAAATCTCATTGCTAATTATTAACGACATTTTTACTCTCAGATATTATTCGTTACTAATTCTGTTAGTAATATCGATATTCGTTACTAACTTATGAAAATCTCTCGTCAATGGCAAAGAATCTAGTAGTTTTTAAATAGAAAAATTAATAAATATAAAATAAGTATTGGAAGTGAGATCCGATATGGTAGGTTAATTATTGAGATTAATACTTGGTAATGTGATAGGCCCGTAATGAGATCGAACTTTTACTTTGTCACATGCCATTAGCCTTTGCCCTTTATTATTATTGTTATTAAACCAACATTTTGATTACATTTAAAGCAAACAAAATGGTGATATCGATGGGAAGGATGAAATAAACAAGAAGAACAAATAATTGAAAGTCTCGCGAGGCATGCCAAAGTCACACTAAATTTAATTTCTTGGTCACTTGAGAAGGAACTTTTGCAGCCAAAAAGCAGAGTACTTGGGATATCTTTTCAAATTATTCTTGAAATCCACATATATGAGACCAAATCGAACTGTGTAGCCAGCATCCCATTCATAGCTGTCGGAAAATGACCATGCATAGTAGCCTTTCACGTTAGCACCCTCTCTGCAAGGGAAAAATGGAAAAATAAAAAGTTAGCTTAAAATTAGAAATAATTTAATATGTCTTTAGTCACCGTAAAATAGTGAAATTACTTTCCATTCTTTAATTTAAACTCTTTTGTTTAGTCATTCCCAGTCAGTATATATATTAATACTATAATAATGGCATAACACATCTTGTCACAAATTATTTTAGTATTTAATATAGCAACCTCTTAATGATAAAAAAGTAAAAATGAAAAAAAAAATATTTGTATGATCAAAAGAAACAATTTAAAAAATTCTAGGGACTAAAACATAAGTCACATTTTAAGAGGATTAGTAAGCCAACAACATATGATGACTTATGAGTTACCAAGCTTCAAAAATTCTATTTTTATTTTATTATTTTAATCCGCAGAATGCATTAGGTTGGTTGATTCTTACTTGATGGCTTGAAGAAGGAATTTGAGATGGTTATCATGGTATCTAATCCTGATTCCATCCTTGCGTGCTACGTCAATTGGTATAGAGTCATTCCTCGATTGGGCAACCCCTGAAATTAAAATTGAGACACACAGTAATTAATATTAATTTCTAATTAATTAGCACATTCAGTAATATATCACTTGGCATTGAGAGCTAATCAAGGATTTAAATTATAGACCATGTCATTTGATGTATAGTAAGTTATTTTTTAGTTGATACACAATTGAACTTCATTAGTTCGTATATATTATCCAAAAGTGGGTTTTATAAAGGTTATAAAAATGATGTTTAAGCTTTTTTAAAAAACCTATTTTTTATGCATAAAAAATTTATATGATCGTTCAATTATATTTGTTTTGATGATTATTCACGTGATTAATATAAAATATAATTATTTTTGTTAACATAACATTATATAATTAAATACACATATAAAATTGTTTTATACTGCATTAAAATTAAACTCAAATGAGTCCACTAACTCAATCATACGAGTCTAGTCAAGTTTATATTTTCTTAACTCGTTTAAAATAGGAGTTAACCTGTTTTTCTCATAGTAATTGGATAAACGTGTAAATTTATTTTATACTGACATATATATTAAAATTAAATTCTTTTACAAATTAGGTATGTTTTTAAAAGTACTTTTGTAATTAATAGTCTCTATAATTAAATTAGTAACTTTAGACGGTGTTTAGTTAGTGGGTCTACTTCTAATAAGTTTAGTTGAGACACAAAAATTAGTATTAAGACACTAATTATTTTGACAATTTTATCCTTGTTCTATTTTTATATTTTTATTTTTGTCCTCCCCTCTCATCCATCTTTGGATCTCTTCATCTCTTTTCCTTTCCTTTTTTCCCTCCTTTCCAACTTCTGTCTATTCTCTCTCCATTGCCAACCAGCCTCTTTTATTGTCGGAGACATTGAAATGTCTTTGCCACTGCGTCACCTTCTGACTCTGACGTCACGTCTCTACATTCACCTCCATCTGATCTCTATCGTCATCTTTCTCCTCAATCTCTCTTTAATTCGCTTTGCCGTTCTCTCTTTATTCTGTCTATGCCTTCTTCCAAATCTCCAGATCTGCGATTTGTGTCTCTACCTTTTTCTAAATTTCCAAATTTACGATTTGCGTCTCTACCATGTCGCAATCGACCTCTGCTATCGACCCATCGTGCCTCCATCTTCATTTCTGTTCATTCTTCTAGCTATTCGCCTCTTTTTAAAAAAAAAAATTAAATAAAGTTCTATTTTTTATTTTTTATTATTAATTTGTGCTTTTAAAAAAATTATGATAAGAATGTGAATCATGCTAATTAATTACTTGTTGTTTAATTAAAAAGATATTTATTGAATTTGTTATTGAAATTATTAGGATTTTTGTTATTTAAATAATTTTTTGTTATGAATGAAGATGAAAGAAAAGAATCAATGTAGTAGTTAATGAAAAATATAGATGGTAGTGAAGATAATGATGAGAATATTGTTGATTTTTTAAAATTTTATGTACTTTATGTATGTTCTTTATTTAACATAAAATACATGTATTATGTCTATGTCTACATAAATAATGAAAAATATTTAGTAACCAAAGAAAATCAGCCAAAAACGGTCATAAGTTGTCTTATTTAGCATTTATTAATTATTGCAACAATTAATAAATGCTAAATAAGGCAAGTTCTGGCCTTTTTTTTTTTTTTGTCTTCCTAATATTACCCTACATAATTTATATATCTGTGTCTATGTGTTGTGCTATACACTAAATAAAGGGAGGCTTAAGGAAGAATGTTAGAGTGTACGCATACCATTTTCAGTGATGTAGACTGGGGGATTCTTGTAGGTTTTCATTATGTATGTCGCAAGACCATGAATTCCCCTTGGATACACATACAACCACCCCAAATCAGTCTGCACAACCATTAAACTTTGCTTCAATAGTTTCACACTTTCATTGAAATTTAAAAGAAAAAATAAAGGAAGGGGTGTTTAAAAACACTAATTGTTATGTGAAAAAAAAAGGAAAATGATACTTGAGAGTAAAAACTTTTTCTAGAGTTATATTATGTGACAAATTAGATTAAACTATCATATAGTATTCATCATATGAAGTTTAAATACTTGTAATTTTATATTATGTGACAAATTATATTAAACTACCATTTTTTAATCATAAAAGATTTGACTACTTATAATTCTAATCGTGAAAAAAGTAAAAACTCACGTACAGTTATCTTTATATAAAGTTGATAGTTGAATATCGTTAGATAATTTGACATATTTGATTAACTTATAATCTAAATATTTTCATCTTTCAACTTTATATAAAAATATAAAAATGATTGCATATGCTTGTGTAAGATATGAATTTGATACCAATTAAAGATCGGGTTAATGCAAGAAAAAGCTAGCTTGTAGTATGTTTGGGCTGGGAAAGAACATTATAAAGAGAGTGGAGTATTTGAACAACCCATTACAAATTTTCTACTATACACTGATTATCAACCAACCAAAAAAAAACAGAGCATAACCACATAAAGAATATGCAAACAAAAAAAGGGGAAATCATACCGATTTTCCAAGAGTGACACCATTTCTATCATCTGAAATGAAGAGAATAATTTTAGTTGTTAGTTCACTAGTGAAAAAAAAAAGAAAAAGAAAAACACTAATCATGTCATAACTGATTTATTAATTACTAGTGATTTTGCTATTGCAACTTTACTTACTACTAAGAGTGGCTAGCATATCTGTGAAGAAGCTTTTGTTGGTTGATGGTGCAGCATTCTCAGCATAATAAGTGCTATAATAATTGACACCCAGAAAATCATATGAACCCTTAATCATTTGGGATTCAGATTTTGTGAATTTTGGGAGTCTTTCTCCAACTGAAGATCTCATGCTTGCTGGATAGTCACCATATGTGATGGGATGAGCATACCTTCATGAAAATCGATTTGCATAATAATTATTTTAATTTACGATGTCCTTAAAAATTATTGAATAAAAGTTATTGCAAAATGTTTTTTTATGTTTTTAATACATTGAATACATTAACAATATTAAAATTTTCTATTATTATACTATTAAAATGTGCCCTTAGGATACAAATTAGTTTAAATCCATAAAATAATTCATGTGACAAATCATACTATACATACCATCCTAACATAAATTCGAGAGCTCGAGTTGCAGCCTGGCGATCAGCATCATTGTTGTTTTTTGGTTCAAAGTAGTGAGTCACTAAGGTGACTCCAATCTGTCCCTTTTGATGAGCCTATGTATGGACCCATGTTAATTAAATTTCTTCAAATTGTAGAAGCAAAAATAAAAAACGTTTTCGGAATTATAAGTGTTGTAATATACTTATATGTACATGTATTAATATTATTCTTTCTCTAAGATTTGGCCCTCTCATTCTTGTTGTTAGTTGTTAGAAAGAGACTCATATAATTAATTACGCCCATTTCCTCAAATTATTTTTCTTTTATTTTTAAATTTAGTCCTTATACCATATCAAATTTTGTAATTAAATATCTGTCATAACAAAAACGTTAGAATTAACGGAATATTCAATTAAACAAAATATTCACTTGATTCTAGTATTTTTGTAATAGAAAGGACTTATTTATGAAATCTAATATGCTATAAAGACCAAATTAAAAAATATATAAAAATTTAATTAAAAATTCAGTGAAATTAGACAGATTACGAAAATAATTAAACCTAAAATTAAGAGTGAATACCTAACCCGACCCTAGATAATTTTTTCGAAAGAATTACGAGGCTCCTAAAAAATATATCATTTTCAATTCTACTCTTTATTTTTATGAGATTGATTAGTCCCTGTGTCGATGATAAAAATATTGACTCAATCTCATAAAAATAAAGATTAAGGGCCAAAAAATATTTTTTATGGTTAAAAACTTCCTTGTGTTTCAAAGTAATTATCAAAAGCCGGTTTAGAGTTTTTTTTCTAAAATGAATAAGCAAAGCGCATGTAGGCCTTATAGATAGGAGGTGTGACAAGTTAATAATGGAAATATGGAACCTGGTATTTGGTCTTGTATACTCTGACAGCAGCGGCATGAGAAAGGATGAAGTGGTGTGCAACGATGTAAGGCTCAGTGGCTGAGTTACCGGCAGTGCAATTCCCAACGTAGTTAGAGCATCTTCCTGGTGCAAAGGTTCCACCATTGTAGCCATTGGTGGAATATGACAATGGTTCATTCAGTGTGACCCAATGTTTCACTCGGTCACCAAATGTCTTGAAGCAGAAATCTGCATACTCTCGGAAATCTTCCCTGTTCATTGTTCAATCATTGGATTAATTCAAAAATAATTGTTTTCTCCCCCTTACAGTTATTGTAAATTATGTTTCTTTCTTTAATATGTTGTATACGCTATTTTTTAATTAAGAGTAAAGTGTGAAGAGTAAAGTCACAAATAAATCATTAAAGATTTTTTTTGGACAGACTAATTGTCAAATGCGGGAGAAAGAAGACTTGTGGTGAGAAACCAAGAAGGGAGAAAACAGAACAGTAAAAGAGTAAAAATGAAATGAATTTTTTTTGTTATTAAGAGAATTTCTTCACTCTTTTCATAGACTTGAACCTTGCTATTTTATAGTCAAGGATATCTAGCTCTATCTAATATATCTCACACTAATTAGTCTAGAAAAAAAAAGTACTAGAAGTTATTTAGTTTAAATTAAGACTTTTCATCTTAATTATAGGAGTTAATTTAGAGGTAATGTGTTTATATCTGTTATTGTGAATATTTATCCAAGATATAAATTTTTAGAAGTTTATTTGTTACTTTACTCTTTAATCAACTAGAGGAAAAGAAAATAGAAGAAAAAAAAAGGTCTTATAAAATTATTTATGAATTGTATAATTAAAAAAATTAATATATCTAAATAAAAGATTAGTCTATATATCTTAATTTTTCAATAAATCCAAAAAGTGAATGTGACATTTATTTTAAAACGGAAAAAGTAGTTTTATAATGATAAAATATCAGAATTAAAACCTTTGAAATTCTAATTAAAATAATTTATACAAGTCTGTGTCTGTAGTGGGCATAAATCTTCAACGTTACGTTATAACTGGAGATTTGGAGCGAATATTTAAGTGTTTAGCAATATGCTTTAATTAAACATAAACATTATAAATTAACTAGAGTGTAGAGTGTAGAGTACTCTCTAGAGTCCAAATGAAATGCATTAATTTGGCAATGAAGTGTAACTTACACTACTTTAGGGCTAAGAAATCCCCCATACTCATCTTCAAGAGCTTGTGGGAGGTCCCAATGAAACAGAGTCACAAATGGTTTTAAACCTGCTCTCAATTAATAACACAAAATGTGAACTCGCACTTCCAATATGCATCGAAAATGCATGAACAAAATAACAATTAGGGGACTGAAACAGAGTCACAAAATGTGAACTCGCACTTCCAAATTTCATTTTATAACTCTTTTTCTTGTGTGATTTTTTTTAATTATCTTAATTAATAATAGGAAAAATTTACATTGTGAAAATAATTCAGATATAATATATAATAGAGAAGTAACATTATCAACTGAAAAAGTGGCATATATTCATTCTTTAATAATAATAATCAACATATTATTAGTATTTTATTATTTGGGAGATTCGGAGTTGTGACCATTTGCTAGGATCTCATCAATGACATTGTTGTAGAATTTGACCCCCAAGGGATTGATTGCTCCTTTGCCCTCTGCAGGTAAAAAAAAATTGTGAAAATCAATTTCAGTTAGAGCTTCTTATTGGAGAGGGGAAAATA
>NC_029792.2:106464458-106490195 GCF_000816755.2 Arachis ipaensis | reverse complement strand
AGAGGGGAAAATAATATATAATTATATATAAAATATAATTTTTCATTATTTTTATATCATGAAAGGTCTTATGTTTTGGAATCTAAGTAGTACTTGTTATATCCTAGGAGAGCTTCAAATCCCACTTTCAGAACTCCTAATTTTACTAAAATTTAGTTAGGGGTTATTTGTGAGTTTGGTTTAATTTTGAGAAAATGAAAGAAAACAACAAGTTTGTAGTGTAAATAAATTTTATATTAGGAATCTTTAATTTTTTTTTTCTGAACAATAAAAATATATATACTTTCTCTTATGATTTCCTTTCAGAAAAAAGTTTAGTGAAACTCAACAAAAAGAATTAATTAAAATATTGTTAAAATAATAACGCCTATGTACTTATGAACTTATCTACTTATGTAATGTGAGAGGAAGTAGTGGTTTTGCCAATTGCAACATTTAATTTAGAATAAATAGATCAAAATAACGTGAAAGAGTTTGGTAGACAAAAATACAAACTAAAATTTATAAATATCAAAGATTATTTTTTATGGACAAAATTATCATGTTATTAGTAAGAATTTAATATCTCTAAAATATACTTTAATATTTAAAAATTATTTGTCACAAATTCTTTCATTAATACTTTTAATTTAATATGAAATATCTCTTACTGGGAAATATTCTGGACCATGAGATGGAGAATCTGAAGGAATCCAGCCCCATCTCCTTCACCACTTTTATGTCATCCTACAAAATTTATATTTCCAGATTAGTTCTCTAATAATTCAATATATGATAATTAATTAATTATTTCTCTAAGGTTAAAGCTTTTCAGTAATTGAGTTTTACCTTGTAGTGATGATAAAAACCGGCTCCAGGATTACCAGTACTCTTATCCCATATCTTCTCTGTATTTATTGTTTGAACCAAAAATCAAAAACAATTATTGAACTCCTGTTAGAAACTGTGGGACCTCAACTGCACACATAATTCAGCAACTGACAAAAGCATAAGCATCATGAAAGCAATTATTATTATTATTATTTTTTGGGAATTGATTTGAAAGCAATTACTCTTATTTAATTTTCACATGTCCTTGGGACCAACATTAATAACAAGTTGCTAATTATCTCATTTATTTCGTAATATTTAGTCCGGGAAAAAAAACGGGGAAATTAAATGGAGAAACAACGAGAATCATGGGTTACAGGTGAGAGAGAAAAGAAGCATGTGGAATTATATTATATTATTAATTTATTATATGGGGTCTCGGGCACATTTTAAAAGAAAATGTTTTGCTAAAAGTATAGAACAACGTATAGAATGTATAAAAAAAGTTATAATATCACTCGTAAATTAATAATGTTACTTTTTTATAATTATACTTTTTTAGTTTTTCTAAAAATATCTCAAATTCTTATTTGTCATGTTAATTTTTTTGATATTTTTTGTCTTATTTATAAGAGTTATGGGAAGTTTTAGAAAAAAAAATATAATTAAAAATAAGTTATGTTGTCGATCTAAAAGTGACATGATTATTTTTCTATATATATAAAAAATATAAAAACTTTTAGCTTAGAATTTATGTTATGTATGTGATGATGATTATATAAATTTTAAATTTTAATTTTATTTATTAAATTTTAATAATTATAAAAACGAATAAAAACGAAGCGGATATCCACTTAAAATTTAAATTTTTACTACTTGCGAATAAAAATAAAACGAATTCAATGTAAATTATTATAAGACAGAACAGAGTTGGATTGGATAAAAATCTGTCCCTGCTTGTCCCATTGTCCTCCTACCCGTTTTAGCTAAATCCAAATTTGTAACTTTATATTATATTTTTGCATTTGAAAATTTAATGCACGTGAATCATGCTGGTAGTATAGTGAGTCTTTGCTGCTTATCTATCATGCATAAATACTGATATGAATACAAAATATAAATATATTCGAAAAAAAAATTTTATTTTTTTATTAAGATAGAGTTAGACATAAAAAAAATACGCATATCAGACAAATATCAATAAATATTGTATCCGACACTTGAACATAGCAACTGAGTGAGCGAAGTATCTGTATTTTGTAGGTACTTGTTCTTAGTGACAAAACATTATACCATCTAACTCCATGAATTTCCCTATTATAGTTTTCTTTTTTTAAAAATAAAAAAGTTGGATGCAGTTGAAGTGAAAGTGATAATAGATATAGTGGCAACCTGGATGCTGCTTTGTGAAAGTGTCCCAAATACTCGCTCCTCTGCCATCAATATCGGCAGCTCCCTCCACCTGTGTTATAATAGTTAACAAACAAAAATGCCAATGACACAAGAATCAAGCTTATTGTGTGTGTTTTTGTTTTTGTTTTTTTTTTTTCCATAAAGAACACTATTGCAATAAATTTGTTAATCGCTTAGTTCTTTCATTTATATATATATATAATTTAATTAAGAAAATAAATGAGTCTCAACATCCAAAAGATAGAATAATGAAGTACATAAAGTATTGAATGACTAAAGAAAATTCTGTATTCAAATATCTTTTCCCATCTTTTATTCAATATCTAACCAACTAAAGAAGAGTAGACTCGGTCTAGACTTTAAGCAGTATATTGTCATGATAGGAGAAAGTCTGTAAGTAGTTATATCTCTAACATATGATATGTACAATGTACGAGATCTTAAATCCAAATTTTTAATGTCATCACTATAAAGGAAAAAAACAAAAAAGCAAAATAATTGAAATAATGCATTATTATTGCTGTGGGTTAGATGATGAGAACCTGGTACGCAGAAGTACCAACACCAAATAGAAAATCAGGAGGAAAAAGACTTCTATTGAATGTTGAAGTATAGTGGGTCGGATGAACACTTGGGGTTGGAGACGAAGATGGTGTGCCACCAGCCACAAGGGTTAGGAGGCAGAGGAGGAGGGTAGGGACTATAACTTCCATTATTGCTTTTGGTAATGCACAATAAACTGTGCCCATTATTGTCTATTTAAAGGCAGTACACACTGAACTGTTTGCATGATTGATGCAGGAGATATTATAGCATCAAAAATTCACATAGCTGGAGAAAAATAATAATTTTGAAAGATAAGCGATTTTGGCAAAAAAAAAATAAATAAATAAAAAATAAGAGAAAATAAAATAATTTTTTTTTTGTAAGTGACTAATAATTTTTAGGGATAAGTATTGTTTTGGTCCTTAACGTTGAGGGTCAGAATCGAAATCGTCCCCAACGTAATTTTTGATTTAGAACCATCCTTAACGTTTTTTTTTTGTATTAAAATCGTTCTTTTAAATTTTTACAGACAAAAATACCCTTTACCACTACCAGCATCTTTACCACCACCAGCACCTCCCTTACTCCACCACCACCATTACCTCCCTTTCTCCCATCAAATACTAATAATCAAAATCAGAATCAAATTTAGAAGCAGAAACAACATCAAATTTAACGACTACCCAATTCAACAACGTCAAATTCAGAATCAACAACATCAAATTCAACAACAAAATCAACACACAAAATCAGTGACTAAGAAAATAAAAGCAAGATGGACAAAGGCAGTATGTCCTTGAAAGTTGAAAGAGCTTATTGGTAAAGCATAATGCCTAGAACAGAAAAGAAGTGAATTATTGGAATAAAGTCAAACTTTAAAAACCACTTGAAGATCCTCCTGATGTTGGACTTGCATTTCGGTGGTTTTTTCAAGGTTGATACCTTTGTACCAGCGAGAACAGAACAGGTAGAGGAGAAAGTCAAAAGCAGTGAGCACCGCAAGGAGGAAGAACCACCTATCCATGTGGCCTTCATTGAGGTTGTTGGGAATCAGTCTGGCCTCACTCCTTTTGAGCCTTTCTATCTCACGTTTGAGCCTTTCTATCTCTGTGATACCAACTACTACCATTGATAGCATTCCAATGATTAGGCCAACTCCCATTCTCTGAAGCTCAGTCAGTCCCTTGGGGTTACCGCTCAATCTCCCTGCCATCGGAACCAGAAATTGGCGATAAATTCCAGTGCATAGCAGGACGCTGGTGATATCAAAGCAGAATTAGAAGTAGAAACAAAAAAAAAGCAAATGCAGAAGCAAAAAAAAATACAGATACAGAAGAAGAAGCAGATGCAGAAGCCAAAGCAGAAGAAGAAGCAGATGCAGAAGCAGAATCGGAAGTAGATGCAGAAGAAGAAGTAGATGCAGAAGCCGAAGCAGAATCACCGGCAGCTCGTGGGCGACGGAGCGACGACGGCTGGGCAAATTGGCGGTGGTAGGAACCCAGCAACCTCAGATCTCTCTCTCTCCTTCGCGCGCTGCCCTCCTCGCGTCGGGCTCCCCTTCCCGGCGACGCACTCCACGGTGGCAGAAGCATGCATGAACGGCGGCGACGTCTTCCTCTATTCGCGGTTCTGGCGGCGGCTCGTGGGCGGACCGGCGACAAAATAAGGGTAATTTAGTAATAAAATAAAAAATTTTATTAAAAAGGATGATTTTAATACAAAAAAAATGTTAAGGATGATTCTAAATAAAAAATTACGTTGGAAACAGTTTCGATTCTGACCCTCAATATTAGGGACCAAAACAATACTTATCCCTAATTTTTACAACAACAATATTAGGTATGTACCAAAATAAGTCATTTATATATAAATACTTGGTGACAAAGTTTACTATATAAATAATATTTTATTTTTAAAAATATGATATGATTTTTGTATTTTGTAAAAGATTTGTGCATTCAATTCAAATTTTCGTAAAAATATTTGAATAACTACAAATATTTAAAAAGTAAATAAAAAATTCATAACAAAGTTAAATCTCTAACTTTTTATTCTTCAAAAAAATTGATTATTCACAAAAATTTACTTAACATAAATTCACAAAATTTTAAAATAATTTATTAAAATATAATTTCTTAAGTTTTTATGAATATATATTTATATAATTAGTTTATTAAATTTTTAATTTTTATTTATTGTCTGTATCTTTGATAATTTATTCATGTAGTGTATTATTATATTACATATATAATGGCATTGCTTTCCGCCACAATATATCCCAAACGATCTTAGTGTATATTATACGTTTCTTTATTCATATTTTACTATACGAAACATGGACACTTTTTTAATTTGTTGTGTTCGCGTATCAAATACATTTCAGATATGATATTTATCTATACTCGTTGGACACGCATGTTTTCTGTATCCAACCGTATTTTAATAAAAAATAAAAAAAAATTTAAATATGTTTAGACACACCTAAATCTGTTAGCGACTATATGATTAACAAAATTTATTAATTTTAATTAATATTTTAAATATTAAATATTAAATTATAAATTTTAAATTCTAAATTTTAAATAATAGTATAAAAATACAGTACTAACCCAAAACTTTGGCTAACATTAATAAAAAAATAGTTAGCTAACATTTTTCATATTGTAATTC
Organism: Arachis ipaensis; assembly: GCF_000816755.2. Classification (NCBI taxonomy): domain Eukaryota; kingdom Viridiplantae; phylum Streptophyta; class Magnoliopsida; order Fabales; family Fabaceae; genus Arachis; species Arachis ipaensis. Next base: position 106,484,756 of record NC_029792.2, on the reverse strand, counting down.
CAATGCTTAATTAGGCCTACCACGTCATGAGTGAAGATAACATCATGCATGGTAATGAGTATGATAGGGTAGGATTTAGAGTCTAACTCTAATTTTATATGTGGGTTGAGATTTTTATATAAATTCAACTTTATCCTATTCATGGGTTGAGAATATTCCAATTTTAACCTTATTTGTTCTTAACCAGCAGGTATTCGACTCTACCCAAATTATAAAAAAGATGTAATATTATTATATAATTTGATGATAATTTAAAATAGAGCTGATTTTTATGTAAAAAAAAATTTAAATTATCAATTAATAATCTTCTCTTAGTGACTAAAGATTTTTTTTATTTAGTGAGAAATCTTTAGTTCAACATCCATTTGAAACATATTTTTATCTATATATATATATATAATGCGAGTTGGTCGGATAGAGTGAGGTTGAACCTGCCCGTTCGCACTAAAATTCTATTCGCACTCTACCTTACCCACTACAGATCGAATTGACAATCTTAGCCAACTGAATGAAGTCGAGTTAAGTACTCGCAGATAAATTACATGTTGTCACCTTTAATCAATAATATAAAAAGAGTATATGAATCAATTGTTCAAGCCATTGATCACACGACGCAAAGAAAACCTTCAAGTCGACAATGTTCTTGATTCATGTGTAGCCCAAAATAACCAGAATTGTGGTTCTGTGAGCAAATATCTGCAAGTTTGTGGAGGAAATTGGTTTGTTATCACTGATTGAAATAGGAGTGGGGACTGAACTCTGAAGAACATGTGTCTAGATAAGCTTTGAAGGTCCCAGCCATCATCATGGTATAATGGAAACCGGGTGACAGATATCAAGTCAATTCTAAATAGGCACATTAGTGCTTATTAATACACTAGTATATATGGTTATATTAGATTTTTTAATTTTGATAAATACAAGCTAACTTTTAAAAATTCTCTCTTAAATACTTTTAAAAGTATTTTATCTTTTAAAAAATACAAATACAAACACATAAATTTTTTTTCTTCCTAAAGTTAAGAGTGAGACTCGAACCTCAGACCTCTAAATAAAAATAATAAAATTATGTCATTTAAATTATAACTTATTAACCATAAATATTTTAAATTTTTTTTGTTTCTCACGGTATCCCTCAATTTGGCAGGCCAAGGACTAATCCGCGGCGATACTGAGCTCCATTTAAAAATTTATCACTGACCAATGGATTGCTGCGTATACAAGACAAAATTCGAACCTCCCAAATATAAAATAAGATATTTATACTTTTAAAAACTACAACCATTTCAAACAATTTTACCAAAATGGGTACTCAAAAGTCAAAACCCAAACAATGCACGTAATAGTGTGGTACTAAAGTGCCAGCAACGAGATAAGATAAGGCTAGGGGTGTCCGCGGATCGGATATGGCCAAAATTTCGATCCGATCCGCACTAAAATCATCGGATCGGATCGGATCCAATATCCACAGTTTTTAAGGTTGGATCCGATCCGATCCGATCCGCACATTTGCGGATCGGATCGGATCGGATATCGGATATATCCGCAAAACACAAAAATATTTTTAAAAGCTTATTTTTATTAAAAAAATATCAATAAAATTTATTTTTTCTATTTTTTTAAATATGTTTACTCTTAAAATAATATTAAACATACTTTTCTTGAATAATAAATTAAAATAATTTAACATATATGATAATTATTAGTTAAAATAAAACATAAAAAGAATATTTTACTTATTTATTTCTTTATTTTTGCGGATACGCGGATATGCGGATACCAACACAAAATCCGCAATCCGATCCGATTAGTGTGTGGATCCGATCCAATCCGATCCGAAAGCCTTGCGGATCGGATCCATATCCGCAATTTTCGGATCGGATTTGGATAAACACCGCGAATATGCGGATCGGATCCGATCCATGGACACCCCTAGATAAGGCCAATTCAGAGCCACATCGACATTTCCTGCAAAATAGCTAGTAAATTTTTTTTTGAGACTAAATAGCTAGTAAAATAAAAAACGATAAAAAAATTTAGATTTTAAACAAATTCGTATTAAAAAAGTTTAATTTAAATAGAAAAGTTATTTTTACTACGTTTCAAATTGGTAAATCAATATACAAGGGGTTGAATCATGCACTCACTTTTTTTTTTCTTAAATCACATGAATTATAGATGCTTAAGACTTATATGCACTGTAATTTGTAGTATATTAGTTCAAGTGATATTTTGTTTGCGAGTTAAAATAACTTATGAAGTCAATAAAGATAAGAAAAAAAGTTTTAAAGAATAAAAGTTATTTTAACAAACTACTTAGAATTATTTTTTAAATTTGATTTTGATATTCTCAAATTTATAAGAAGATCATTTGGGTCTTAACAAACTTCAAATCAATTCAAAAGTATTTCTGAGATATTTATATAACTTGAAAGGAAGAAGGATATTCCTTAAAAAAAATAAACATAATACACAAAATGCCTAAACATAATGTAGACGATGATTTATATTGGTTCGACTCAAAATGGAAGAAGAATTAGGTAGCCTGCATCGAAACAATACTTGGACTACGATAGATCATTCTCGTGGCAGCATTATCATAGGGTTTCATTGGGTTTATGCTATAAAATTCTGTTAGGGAGAAAATGAATTTAAACAAAATTTTAAATTCATTGTCTTTCTATATTTTCTTTATGATATAAAAAAGCACCCAAATAGCAAAATTCTCAAATACAAGGCCACACTCATTCATGGTTAAAGGTTTTCATTGGAGAGAAGGAATTGATTATTGTTGAGAATAAGAAGTATGACCATAATACAATTAATTATGTGTCAAATAATTTGTTATTGTTATTATATTAAAATGTTAATATAATAAGGTCTTTGATTAAATTTAGAGATTTATCATTGTGATAGTGATTATAATATTGAGAGATAAATCTTTTATAATTTAATCTAAATTGTTCTTGGTTATAGGATTATTAAAAATGACATTAATAAATGGTCTTCATTGAATGAAGATTAATAGATCTTATTTATTAAATTATATATATAGAAGGTGCATATAGAGATATGACCATTGAACTGACTCACTTTGAGAATTCCAAATGATTATAATTACCGTATATTTGTCAATAGGATATTCTCAAAATGAACATAGTAATAGAGTTCCTTTGACCTGCGACTGTCATAGTAATTAACAATGTATTTATTATACTTTGATTCCGGACACCTAATACCTTAGGGTGCTAGTTGAATGGATATTGTGTATGATTTAAATACTTGTAGAATTAATGATTAGTCAATAAGAAATCCGTCAACTCTCGTCTCTCGGTAAAGAGTTTGAGCTCTATGATTATAATAACTGAGATGAATAAAACCTTGGTTAAGGGGATTGAATGAATGAAGAAATGAGTTTCTTAGGTCATTCACAGTTCATTATAATAATGGTAACAAGTTAGAGTTTGACAATTAAACTATAGTCTAAAGGTTAACCAAGATATGGAAAGATTGAAGGAATTATACTTTGTTCTTCTGAGATTCTTAGTAAAAAATATATTACTTCATACTACCAGGTCGTTGAGGAGTGTTGCTAGACGCCAACCTTGATTAGTAAATTTAGTATGACTAATTTACTACCCGTTTAGTATTGAACCTATGGGGTCACACACTAACGAGTGTTCTAATCTTTGATATAGAATTATTTAATTATTATTTTGATTTGATCGAATAAATAATTATATTAATTCAAATGGAATATTATTATATTCTTTGCTAGCACCAAGAATATAATAATAGTATGATAGTTGAGAATATTAAATGAGATTTGAGAATAATTAGTTATTTCATTTCTAAATTTGAATTCTAAGTTTGGATGAGATTCTAACTGATTTTGTTTTAAATTGTTATGATATGATTTATAAAATTTGAAATATTCAGATTTAAAATTTTAAGATATGATTTAAATTTGAATTGAGATTCAAATTTAAAATCAGTAACAAATCTCATACTATATATACGTATGCCAAGAGCAAAAAAAAGAAGAGAGAATAATAAGAGTTTTATTCCTTTACCTCTACACACATAAATGTATGTGAGCCTAATTCTTGGAGAAGAATTTTATGGTGTGCAAAAAGTTGCAAAGAGGTTCTCAATTTAGATCAGATATCCATTGGTCAAAGAGTTGACAGCAAAGGTTGGTCTCAGTGTAGATACGCATAGCGCCTTCGTACCATCGAAGGAGAAAAAGATTTTTACTAGCATACTCAGGTATTTAGATCTGATCTATATATTGTATATTATTGGAATAAAGTTTAAACACAAAATAGATCTTTAAGGATTACTTTCTTTTTTTCCACTGCGTGTTATGAACACATGGTAATTCTTCAGTAGTATCAGAGTTTTGGTTTTTTGTGTTTAAATTTTATTTCTATTTTCTAAAAGTTTATGAATTAATATGATTAATTCAAACTAATGTTAAGCATGTGATATTTTTATTTCTATTGAGATGGTTTTTTAATAAATTAATAGTTAATTTATTTTAATTTTGATTATTTAATTATGATTAAATTATCATTTTTTGAAAAATAATAGTTATGATTTTAATCAAATATTTGATTTGATTTTATCTCATGTGACTTTGGTCACATAAAAGGAATAAGATACAAAATATTTTTGTTTATTTCTTATATATATAAGTGTATATATAAAGGTCAAATTTGATTTGATAATTTTTTAAGGAGAAAAGGACAAATAGGTCTTTGACCTTTTGTCCCGCGAATATTTTCGTCCCTGACCATTGAAAAATACTTTTAAGTCCCTGACCTTCTCAAAACTTGGACGGATCAGTCCTTAACGGAGGCATTTGGACGGATCAGTCCCTGACGGAAGCATTTGGACGGAGGGACTGATCCGTCCAAATATTGTGAAGGTCAGGGACTTAAAAGTATTTTTCAATGGTCAGGGACAAAAATGTCCGCGGAATAAAAGGTCAAGGACCTATTTGTCTTTTTCTTTTTTTTTAAGGCTAAACGTTAGTACATGAAAAATCAAATTTTGATTTGATTGATGTGTTTTGAACACTATAATTTTAGAAATTAATTTTTCTAATGTTCTTGATTATAAAGAACGGCCTGACAACCAGAGTTTTATTTTTAAGATACTAATCAGTATATACATTTGATGTATTAGGGATTTAATTTTATATTTTTACCTAGACAACCTAGGAGTATAAAATTTAATCCATGAATACTGGTAGAAATTCTCTAACAATAGAGATAAGTCCTAAAAGTTAGGAGATTGCTAAAAAATAAATTTATCTCTTGTTTACAAGGAACAACCTGACAACCAGGAGACTTGTACTTAAAGATAGAGTTTATTTATGCCTATGATGATGTTAAAGAGAATTAATTTTATACTTGAATCTAGACAACCTAGGGGTATAAAATATAATTCAGTTAAATAATTGTCTGACAACCAGATAATTATTTGGGATTATAATTATATGGGATATAATTTAATCATATTTATTTGGAATAGGTATGAGTAACAGCTTGACAACCAAGGTACTCATTCACGATTCTAAATTTTTTTTTTCAGAAATATAGATTTCTTGATTTACTTTCATATTTTAAATTTTTAAATATGTCCATCTTTCGCATGGCATACTTGAAAGTAATAAATTGGCTATACATTAAGAATTGTTCTTATGTATGAAAAGGTTATCATGGACATGATAATCCTATTGAAATAATATTGGTGATGGAATAGTCAGTACTTGTGAAGTATTTGAAATATTGTTTTACTACAATATGGGTTATTTTGACAACCATAAGTTCTAATTTCAAAGACATCTCTCCACTATTTATTACTGATTATCTTGAGAAGATGTATGGTGTCCAAAGTAAGATAGTATGACTATCAAAAATTTTGTTTAAACTAGTGGGAGTATTGGACGATATATTTTGAATTAAATAACTTTAGAAGTTAGAATGTCATTAGGCAAATGGCTTTAGCAAGAATTGTTCTTGCAAGCATTTTTAGAGATTTATTTTGTTACAAACAATTTATAATTGGTCTTAATATGATTAAGGTTTGTGATCTTTTTGGAAAAACTCAATATGAGTATTGAGGATAGGAATCAAAATTGCTCTTAAGGGTTGGTTTGACCAATAATAAAGATATTGAGTATTTTTATTATAAGAGCTTAAAAGTAAAATCTCTAATTATCTAATTGATATTCTATTGAATAGAGAATGAGATTCTTTCAATGCACAAATATTAGTACTCTATGTACCCTATCATGTTTAAAAAACATGAAATTTGATTTAGTTGAGTATCATTGTTTGTTAAATATTTGGACTACATTTTTGAAATGTTGTTAAATTAACAAATTTCTCACTAAATCAATTTTTTACCCATATAAGATATGGAAAAGGCATAAGCTGAAACTCAAGAACATTAGAGTTTGGAGGTGTCTTATATGTATCAAGAGATTGCACAACAATAGAATTGATATTAGGTCCGAAAAATGAGATTTATTGGTTATCCTAAAAAAATAATAAGATTATTTTTATCACTCTTCTTATGACCGTGTCTGTGATAAAAGGTTAAACTCTTTTTTAGAAAAGAGATTCCTTCTTAAAAAAAGAATGGGGTACAATTACTTTTATTAGAATTGTATACCACTCAATATATACTTTCTTCTAAAAGTATAAAATGTTTGATCGTCAAACTAATTTTTGAAAAGTAACCTATTTGTATAATGATACAATTTGATAAAGATAGATCTAATGGTTACTTAGATTTTTTTTAATGATGTTCAATAAGGATTGTCCTTAAAATAAAATTATACACTATTGTAGTGGGAGATTTTATGTTTTGAAAAAACGTGATATTTATTGTGCACCGGGCGTATCTTGTAAAAGGTCAAGAACGTGTGCTCAAAAGCAAAGGTGTTTAAGGTCAAAAGAGTTTTGATCAACACAAATGTGCATTGAAAAATTATACACATGATTGATTGGCTCTAATGCAAGTGGAAGATTATTGAGATAATAGTATGCTCAAGATCCAATCTATCATAATTGGCTCTCGTGCAAGTGGGAGATTGTTGGGAATAAGAAGTATAACTACAATCCAATCAATCATATGTCAAATAATTTGTTATTGTTATTATATTAAAATGTTAATATAATAAGGTCCTTGATTAAATTTAGAGATTTATCATTGTGATAGTGATCATAATATTGAGAGATAAATCTTTTATAATTTAATCTAAATTGTTCTGGGTCATAGGATTATTAAAAAGGACATTAATAATCCAGAAAGAATCAATATATATATATAATGGTCTTCATTGGATGAAGATTAATAGATCTCATTTATTAAATTATATATATAGATGGTGCATATAGAGATTTGACTATTGAACTGACTCACTTTGAGAATTCCTAATGGTTATAATTACCGTATATTTGTCAATAGGATATTCTCAAAATAAACATAGTAATAGAGTTTCTTTGACCTGCGACTGTCATAGTAATTAACAATGTATTTATTATACTTTGATTCCGGACACCTAATATCTTAGGGTGCTAGTTGAATGGATATTGGGTATGATTTAAATACTTGTAGAATTAATGATTAGTCAATAAGGAATCCGTCAACTCTCGGTAAAGAGTTTGAGCTCTATGATTATAATGACTGAGATGAATAAAACCTTGGTCAAGGGGATTGAATGAATGAAGAAATGAGTTTCTTAGGTCATTCACAGTTCATTATAATAATGGTAACAAGTTAGAGTTTGACAATTAAACCATACTCTAAAGGTTAACCAAGAGTTGAAAAGATAGAAGGAATTATACTTTGTTCTTCTGAGGTTCTTAGTAAAAATATATTACTTCATACTACCGGGTCGTTGAGGAGTGTTGCTAGACGCCAACCTTGATTAGTAAATTTAGTATGACTAATTTACTACCCGCTTAGTATTGAACCTATGGGGTCACACACTAACGAGTGTTCTAATCTTTGATTAGAATTATTTAATTATTATTTTGATTTGATCGAATAAATAATTATATTAATTCAAATAGAATATTATTATATTCTTTACTAGCACCAAGAATATAATAATAATATGATAATTGAGAATATTAAATGAGATTTGAGAATAATTAATTATTCCATTTCTAAATTTGAATTCTAAGTTTGGATGAGACTATGACTGATTTTGTTTTAAATTGTTATGATATGATTCATAAAATTTGAAATATTCAGATTTAGAATTTTAAGATATGATTTAAATTTGAATTGAGATTCAAATTTAAAATCAGTAACAAATCTCATACTATATATACGTATGCCAAGAGCAGAGGAAAGAAGAGAGAATAACAAGAATTTTATTCCTTTACCTCTACACACATAAATGTATGTGAGTCTAATTCTTGGAGAAGAATTTTATAGTGTGCAAAAAGTTGCAAAGAGGTAATCAATTTAGATCAGATATCCATTGGTCAAAGAGTTGACAGCAAAGGTTGGTCTCGGTGTGGATACGCATAGCGCCTTCGTACCATCGAAGAAGAAAAAGATTTTTACTAGCGTACTCAGGTATTTAGATCTGATCTATATATTGTATATTATTGGAATAAAATTTAAACACAAAATAGATCTTTAAGGATTACTTTCTTTTCTTCCGCTGCGTATTATAAATACATGCTAATCCTTCAATTATGATCAAGTCTTCTCCCAATCATAAAACCAACATTCATTGCAATCTCTAAATGCTGATCTATCCGTCAATTTGACTTTAACAATGTCTTTCTCAAGGCTCTTCTACTCAAGTTTGCAAACTCAATAAGTTCATATATGGATTGAAACAAGCCCTTGAGGCTTGGTTCACCAAATTCGTAGCTATCCTTTCTCAATTTGGTTTCAACAACACAAGGTCCAACTCCTCTCTTTATTCAAAACATTAATATCTCATTTACGTATGTCTTAGTATATGTTAATGACATCTTGGTAACTTGTAATGACAATGCTAAAATAACAAAATTTGTGACTCAATTCTATGCCTACTCCTATGATGATACTTATGACAATCCTACTAATTATAGGTCCATTGAAGGAGTTCTACAATATGCTATACCTTGACGTGACCGGATATAACATATGTTGTATGTGAACAAAGTTTCACAATACATGCATAATCCTTTGTTAGTACACTAAAAATGTGTCAAATGTATCCTAATAAGATACTTAGTTGGTATTAGTGACCAAGGAATTCTTTTTCAACTATATGCTAATTTAAAATTGTTTACCTTTGCAGATTCTGGTTAGGGCTCTGATATGGATAATCGAAGGTCCACTACAGAGTTTTGTGTTTATTTAGGTACCAATATAATCGAAAAAACACTTAGCATATCTAGTGTAGAGGCTGAATGCAGGAGTAGTATTGTTGTATATAGCTGAGATAGATGTTTGATGGATTACAAATCTCTTTTCAGAGTTAAATATTAAATAAATCTATAACGCTCATAGCAAATCTTATTCTTTACAACAAAACCAAGCATTTTGACTTGGACTTGCATTCAGTTCAAGAGAGTTAATAAACAACAATTTATGGTAGTTCATATTCCAACAATTGATCAAGTGGCAAATCTGCTCACCAAACTGAAACTCAAGGTCTTGTGCCAAATCGACCATTACAGGAGGTGTTGAATGTAAGAATTGTTCTAAGGACATAACTTAGTCAACAAAAATTCCGAAAAAATCCTAACTACCTTAATTTTGTAGTTTACCCTTTCTGTTGTTATTAGTTCAGTTTGCTATATTCCCATATATAGCAATAACTCATTCGGTATTGTGTAACAATTCAATAGTAATAATATGATGTGCACTTTCATTTTTAGCTTTCATTTTCTTCTATGTTCTTGCAGACTCAAAATGTGCTTTTCACAAGTTTATCATCTTCCACCCTTGATCTATGGTACCTAACAATGGCTATGATGGTAAATCTACTTTTCCAGAAATTTAAGGGGACGATTTCACTATCTATATATTTCACGAATAGTTAATTTGGCAGTGTATCCAGTCGTTGGGTATGATTAAGGAACAGTCACATATTATTTTAGATTACATTTTGTTTAAATATTGATTTTATAAGTATTCTAATTGCCAAATTCGATTTTCTTTATGTAGTTTTTGAAGAAAAAAATTTTAGCAAAACGGTCCGAGCTTTTTTAAATTTTAGAAATCTTCCTTTCATATTTTAGTAAATCACTAAAGTCATCAATATTTTTGCAATTCACAATCATGCCTTCTATATATAAAAAATTCAGCAGTACATGTGTATATTTAAAAAACATTTTGGCAGGCGTGCAGCTATAATGAAACGCACAAATAATAATAAGAGGACAAAAACGACTCGTTTGATTAGATTTTTGGTTTGCAGGGTAAAAGGTGAGTAAATAAATGTGCCACATGGGTAATCAGCTACTTTCTTGCTTTTGAAAATTTGAAAGCCACAAGATAGCAAATCCAAAGAGTGAGGTTCCTTTAAAGCTTTCAAATCTTTTAAATAATATCCACGTGAATAGCAAGGAGCAAATAGCGAAGGCGCTGTCTTTTTCCTGCAATTAAGATTACGAATTTTCTATCTACTGAGAATTCATCCCAATTCTTATTTATGACCCACCTGTCATAAAAAGTAACTTCACATAAGCTTTTGCGTCATAAACAGTAAATAGGAACTCAAAGCATCTCTATTTTTTTCATTAGGAGGAACTAACTTTAGTCTCTGTTGTGGTCCCACTTAATTAATTTATTAAAATATTTGAAATTAATGTAATTAATTTTTTTAAATAATATAATTTAAAAATTTAAATTTAAAAATAATTCACTATTAAAAGATATTAATATTAAATAAATTTATATATAACAATAATACACAATATATAATTCGAGATTACACTAATTTGTAAACTTACTTAATACAAAGAAAAACATAATTAAACTCTATAGTTGACGACAAGCATTGTGAAATTGCCATATGTGTTCAATCAAGTCCTCTTTCAATTGTCTATACTGTTGCCTATTTCGAAGTTGGGCATTTCTTTGGAGAAATTGATGGTATGGTGCAAAATCTTCTTCTCCCAAGCTGAGGTTGTGATAAGCCATTTTCAACATCATCATACTCTAAGCCTTGAGCAAAATTTCCTGCATAAATGTCTCTTTCATCCTCAACAATAATATTATGCAATATAATTCAAGCTCTCATTATGTTGGCAAGCTTCTTCTTTTTCCAAAAACGAGCTGGACCACGTATAATTGCAAAGCGTGCTTGCAACACTCCGAATACTCGTTCCACATCTTTTCTTTGCCCTTCTTGGTATTGTGCAAATAACTTGCGTTTCTCCCATTGTGGCTTTGAGATTGATTTGACAAATGTGTCACATTCAGGATAAATACCATCTGCTGAATAGTATCCCATTGTATAATTATTATCATTAATAGTATAATTTACCTCCGGAGCACGATCATTTAGAATATCATCAAACACTGGAGAACGATCTAATACGTTGATATCGTTATTTGAACCAGAAACTCCAACATATCCAAAGGTCTGAAGATGCTACAACCTCAAGTACTATGGTTGCAACTCCACGATAACCACTCATGTACATACCTTTCCACGCCTTTGGACAATTTTTTCATTGCCAATGCATGCAGTCAATGCTACCCAACATGCCAGGAAAGCAACGACCCTCCGCCATTTGTAGTAGGCGTTGTACGTCATTTGGATTGGGTTTTCGCAAGTATTCATCCTCGAACACCGAAATGACACCTTCAACAAATTTTTCCAAGCATTCAATTGTAGTGCTCTCGCCTATACGCACATAATCATCAACGGCATCAGCTGCTACGCCATATGCTAACATCCGTATCGCAGCGGTACATTTCTGGAGTGGCGACAAGCCTCTTCTTCCAGTTGCATCAACCTTCTGTTGAAAATACGGATAGACGTTTGAGAGAGCGTCTACTATCCGAAGGAACACATGTCTTCTCATTCGAAATCTTCGTCGAAAAATGTCAGCATTATACACCGGATCATCTGCAAAGTAATCTTGAAAAAGGCGATCATATCCTGCTTCTCGATCTCTGTTGATCCATCTACGAGTAATTGGGATAGAGCTTCTATCGATATCTTCTTCTTCTGAATCTTCGAGTAAATACTCATCGATCCAATTATCTATGAGTGTGTTATCTTGCCGTCTTCTTTTGCCATACAAAGCCTCATTAAACATATCATCAAAATTTCTAGCCATATCTAGAAATGTAATTTTTAGTTCTCTTTCGAGGTGAGAAAGTAGAGTTGAAGTGGAGTTGCGGAGTCATTGATAATTGATATTTATAAGTGTGTCTGCAGTAAGTACCTTAACAGCTAGTTTTGCAACGGCTAGTTTTGCAACGGCTAGTTTTGCAACGGTCACTTTCATGAACAATAACGGCACAATAATATTGACTAATTTAAAAACTTACATCAGAAATAAATAAAACAAACTATATCACATACCAGTAATACGCAATAAAAATAAGAACGTACAACATAACTCTACGAATAAGGAACCATTAAGTAAACCACTTGGCGATTATTTTCTCACATGTAATCTCATGAAGAGCTCGTCGTTTTTCACTCATTGTAGATGTGTCAGCATTAAGTATTTGCATATCCATCTCCCTTTCCCTTTCCTTGGCCATCCTTTCCATTTCCCTTTCTTTTACTTTTATCTCCATTTCTTTAATATATCTCTGAGTTTGTAATTCTTGTTCTTTCATTGTCGCTTGAATTTGTAACTCCTTTTCTTTGATTGCCATCATCTTTGCTCTATGTTCCTTCTCCTCTTCTCTTTCTTTTTCCCTTTCCATTAGTTCCTTTTCTCTAACATTCTTAATATCTTCCATGAGAGATAATTTTTTGATAACCGATGATTTTCTTTCGCTAAAATCTTCAGACATCTGTGCTTTTCCCTTACCTTTTTGCTTGCTCTTCTTTGATCCTTGTGGCGAACGGGAGAGTCCACACCGAGTTCGTCAGCCAATGGTGTTTCTGGGTTTGATGAGGATGAGTATGCTCCAGTTGCACTAACCTTGGTTCTCTTTGAGCCGCCACTCTGTGTAGGTAGTTGGCTTCTCCATTTTTGCTCCAACCGAAGCATGTTCCAATGCCTCTCAAAAGTGAATTTTTGACCATAATATGTGGAATAAAGTTTATAAGCCAACTCCTTTATATCATCAGCGTTTGAACCACTCCTTATGTTTTGACTAGCTTGATCGTAGCAACCAGCAAATTGTGCAACAGCCTTGTTGATCTTATACCATCGTTTCTTACATGCTACTACCCCCTTGTCATGTCGGAGCAAGATTCTACACAGTAGCTATGAATTCGACTCCAAAATATTTTCCCTTTTGATCGGTACCAACTACAGGGTCAGTTGAAACATTTAACCATGCACTGATCAGCATCTCATTCTCTTTCCAATGCTAGTGTTGAATACTATCTTGCCTCCAATCTTCAATATCATCATCATTGAGGTCGATAGCATCTAATCCACGAGGGTTGGCAAAATCTAAATATTTCAAATTTGGACTAGATTGTATAGAAGTCTGAGAGGATAGGTTAGAAGAGCCACTAACACCAGATGAGTTATGTCTTGATGCACTGAATTGAGTTGGAAACGGCAAGAAAGTTGGAGTAACATTTCCGATAGAGGGGTTAAATATGGATGAAAATGGAAAATGGGGTGTTTGTGAATTTTGATTTTGCGGTTCGAATATAGGAAATTGATTATTATAAGGAGCTTGAAAATTGAAATTAGAAAGATTTTGTGGATTTGGATTTTGAAATGTATTTGGTAGTGTGAAGTTTTGATTTTTGATTTGAGAGTTTGAGGTTTGAGATTGTTGGGTATTTGGAATTTGAGGAAAGTTTTGTAAGTAATTGAAGAAAGAGTTGAGTTGGTTTGGATCCATTTTTTCGAACAAAAAATAATTAATATTTTATGTAATTATTTATTTTTTATTTTACTTGCCATTTGGCAATTGTGTATTGGTTAATGGGAGTCCCCATTCAGAGGGACTCCCTCGCTTTGAATTACGTGAAGGAACTCCAATGAGTTCCTCTTCAACGCCTAATCTCTCTTTTCTCTCTGACAGCACAATAGGAGGGCTCCAAATATTTGGCCGTTGGAGATGCTCTTAAAGCTTATAAAGTTTAGATTGATAATAATGTCATTTTTTATTTTATATTATTTTTAAATTATCTTTTATACATTTTTTATCATTTTAAAAAATAAAACAATGAGAATAATAGAAAAATCACACAAATATAATAATATTAAATTTGGAAATAATAATACTTTTTTTTTGAAACAAAGAAAGCTCAACACATTGGAGTGGAGCAGCAAAAAAATAAACAAAATAGAAACAAATAAAACCTAAATGGATAAACCCCGGTCATCTCCGGTAGAGCCTTCAACAACCAAAAAGATCAATATCAGACCACTCTTTGTAGCTCAAAAACGTCCTTTCTTGTATGTCCTCAACACCTGCTTCCCTGTTGTTGAAGATTCTGTCATTTCTCTCCATCCAGATATTCCAGATCACCGCAAAGAAACCAACCAACAACAGCCGCTTCTCCTTCTTTCTAGTATGCATGCCAGTCCAACTCTCAAACAGTCCTTTCATGGTTCCTGGGACCACCCACGGTTTATCTAAACGTCTGAGTTAGGCACACCATACCTGCCACGTAAACTCACATAAAAGAAACAAATGGTGCACATATTCTGTTTCCTTTTTACACAGGGCACAAAAACTGTCATTCTGATGAAGCACGCCTAGTATGCTCAACCTTTCTTTAGTATTTATCCTACCAATCAGAACAAACCAGCCAAAAAGCTCAATTCTCGGAGGTACCAACCCTCCCCAAATTGATCTAGTGAAACTGTAGCTCGTAATCTCTTCCGAGAGAGTCTCTAATTGCAACACCTGCAGAAAAGAGTTAGTAGAAAAAATATCTTTATCATAAAATTTCCACACAATATTATCCTCCCTGCCAGTGGATAGTTTCACTAGCCTTAACCTCTCATGGAGTTGATGAACCAATTCCAACTCCCATTGGAACAACTCTCTCCTCCAATGGAAATTCCAAATCCACTCTATCCCATCTCAGAACCCACAGTACCCTATCACTGATCCTTGTTGGTTTGAAATAGAGAAGAGCCTTGGAAAACTGGCTTTCAGAGGACCACCTTGCACCCAATTATCTACCCAAAACCGCGTCCGTCTTTCATTCCCTACTTCCATCGCCAGGCCATTAATAAGTTTTTCTTTCACCTGTTGTTCTGCTATATTCAACTGACAGATGTCTTTCTATAGCCCCCTTTACAGGAAGAGTCTGACTAGAAAGCATAACATTAGGAGCCAGATAATTACATGAACACACAACCCTCTTCCACAGCGGGCACTCCTCCTTTGAGAAACGCCACCATCACTTGAACAACAGCGCTGTGTTCCTTATTACTATATCGCCGACCCCCAATCCTCCAGCCTTTTTTGGAGTCTGGACCACTTCCCACTTTACCAGGGGCATACCACAGTTGCCATCCTCCTTACACCACAGAAAACTCCTCTGAAGTGCAATCAGCTTGTTAGCGATCGCCTTCGGCATCTTATACAGGGTAAGGTAATAAATCGGTAAGCTGTTCAAGACCGATTTGATGAGAACTAGCTTACCTGATTTGTTTAAGACCTTTGCCTTCCACAAGCTGAGCTTCTCTTCCACTTTGTCTATGATCGGCTTCCAAGTCTTTACCAGCCGAGGATTCGCTCCTAAAGAGATACCGAGGTATCTAATAGGAAGCGCCGCTTGTTTACACCCCAGAAGACCACACACATGTTCCACCCACTCCTGCTCACAATTGACTGGGATCAAATTCGACTTATCAAAATTGATGCTCAGCCCAGACATCAACTCAAAGCAACGCAGCAACCTCTTGTAGTTCGTAATTGTTTCTTTTTTCGGAGGGCAAAACAAGATAGTATCATCTGCAAACTGGAGATGAGACAATTCAATATGATCTCTCCTGACCAGCAACGGAGAAATGCGCCCATTTCTTACAGCCTCCCCCAACATTCGATGCAACACATCAACCACAAGCACAAACAGCAGAGGAGATAGTGGATCCCCTTGTCTTAATCCCCTCTCCATTTTAAACGCCTTGGACGATGAGCCATTCACCAAGACAGACATAGAGGCCGTACTGACACACTCTTTTACCCAATTCCTTTATCTTTGCCCGAACCCCATCTTCTAAAGCACAAGATCAAAAAAGCTCTATCTAACTCTATCGTAGGCTTTCTGAAAGTCTAGCTTTATGATTGTCGCCTTCTTTCTCCTCGACTTGAGCCAGTGAACCGTCTCACAAGCAATGAGGGCGCCGTCATGTATCTTCCTACCCTTAACAAAAGCACTATGTGTCTCTCCTACCAACTCCGGCATTACTGTTCTCATTCTCTACACTAACACCTTGGAGATTACTTCCTCCACCTTTGACCGAAACCCATCTTCTGAAGCACAATATCCACAAAGCTCCATCTAACTCTATCGTAGGCTTTCTGAAAGTCTAGCTTTATGATTGTCGCCTTCTTTCTCCTCGACTTGAGCCAGTGAACCGTCTCACAAGCAATGAGGGCGCCGTCATGTATCTTCCTACCCTTAACAAAAGCACTATGTGTCTCTCCTACCAACTCCGGCATTACTGTTCTCATTCTCTACACTAACACCTTGGAGATTACCTTATACACACATCCCACCATACTAATCGATCGAAAATCCTTGATCTCTTTAGCACCCACAAACTTCGGAGCTAGCGTCACCCACGTGAGATTTGCATCGTTTGGTAGCTTAGCACTTTGGAAGAACCCCATCACCGCTGCAGTGAACTCCTGACCAATATCCTCCCAATATCGTTTGATAAAGTTCAGATTGTACCCATCACTGCCCGGGGCTTTAGAGGATTCACAGTCCCAAACTGCCTCCCTAATTTCCTTCACAGACGGCATCACCTCCAAAGCTACAGCCTCTGCTCCATCAATCTGTCTTACCAATCCATCCCGAAATCTAATAATCCTTGGAACAACTTCCTGCCGATACAGGTCCTTATAAAAGCCTCTAATTGCAACCTTTATTCTTGTTTGATTCCGCACTAACCGACCATGAATCATCAGAGTATCAATCCTGTTATTCCGTCTTCTGGCCGAGGAAATATTATGGAAGTATCTAGTATTTTTATCCATGTACTTAGCATGCTGAGACCTCGACATCTGCTTCCAGTGTAACTCCTTCCTAACATACCACTTCTGGCAATAGCTCACCAACGCCTTCCTTCTAGCCTCCGTCGTACCATCATAGATACCTTCACTAACCATATTATCCAGTTTCTTAATCTCTTCCTCAAGCATCTTCAGTCTCTTATCCATATCCCTGAAATTGTTCTTGTGCCATAGTCGTAGCGGATCCGTCAAAGCCTTCAACTTACTAGTGAATTGCGCGTCTCCCAAATTCCTCTACAATCAACGTACAGTGGTCTGACAGCCCTCTGGCCCACCTTTTAGTCGAACATCAGGAAATTCCTCAACCCACTCTATATTAACCAAGATCCGATCAATCCGACTACAAGATCGACCCCTGAACCACGTGAACTTCGTATCATTCAGAGGCAAGTCCATCAACTGCATATCATGTACCCAAATTCTAAACTCTTCTGTTGACACCAGTAAACTACTAGTTCCTTTATGCTCTTCGATATGAAGAATCTCATTGAAGTCCCCGAAGAAGCAGAAAGGCACCTGACACAGACCCGCAATATAACTTAACTCCTCCCAGACAGTCCGCTTCTCCTCTCTCTCATGCGCCCCATACACCAAACAAAAAGCACAATTAAAATTATTTTTTCGTCATCACTCTTTCAACGCATAACCATCTCTCCCCTTTATAACAGTTGTTGGCTTTGAACACCTCCTCATCCCAAATTAGCAACAAACCCCCCGAGGCCCCCTACCGACTCCACATACTCCCATCCCACAGAACTATAACCCCAGATTCTTGCAACATCAAATTTAGTAAAAACCTGCCTCTTAGTTTCAATCAAACCTAACATGTTGAGCTTATAACAGTTCTTCAAAGATTTTATCATACTCAATTTTCCATCCCCCCTCAACCCCCAAATATTCCAACTGCTAAAAATCATTTAACAACATTCTTACTTACCTTATTGAGATTCTTAGGCCGACTTCTTCTTGCCTTTTCTTTTTGTTTTGCCATCTTTCTCTTCACCGCTACTTCTTCATTCTGCTCTTGCAAGATTGCCATAATATCCACTTCTTCATCATATAAAACAGCACCCGACTCTACTGCCAATGCCCATGTTTCCTCATTTTCTTTCATCTGATCTTGCACCGTAATTCTGCCCTCAACTATCCCCTGCCTGGTCTCTGTCCCTGCCTCGTACTCCGCGGTAGCCACCACACTTGTCTCCCCATTCGCCATATCCTGCCCGTTTGTGTTCCGTGCAACCAGCCTCATAGGTCTCGAATCCTCGTATACCTGAATCGGGTTCGCATAAAGGTTACAATAAGAGAGATTGTCCTCTCCCCTCTTGTCCGGTTCCATCATCTCCCCTGCCCTCTCCACCCGCCGCGACGCCTTCTGCCCTCCTTCACCGGCCTCGCCACTCCCTGGGTTGCAGCGCCCTGCTTCGGCCATGGATTCTCTTGCATCCTCCGTCCATTGACCCAGTTCGAGCGCCTCCTCCCTCTCTGCAGCAGCAGCATCCAGACCGCGCGTTCCTGGGCATCCTTTCCTGGCTTGCGGACACGGCCCCTTCGCCTACAGCGTGCCCTTCTCAGCATTCTTGCTGAGCTGCACTACTGCAGCCCGACCCGGTTCTGCATCCATCTCAGTCAACCTCACCCCCTTGGATACTCCATCAGTCCCCGGGCCCAGCAACATATCCTTAGTAGCCCAATCATCATCCGCCCAATTCCTCTTTTGTTTCAGCTCCCCTGCTTGCATTTTGGTACTTGGGCCACTTACTACCAAGCCCAAACCACCCCCATCAGCCTTATCTCCCTTATTTTGGTCCTCATATGAGAATCCCAAACCCTTAACCCCACCTACCCTTGTAGCCCCATGCAGCACGTTAATTTCCTGCGTAACCGTTCTCTTCGAACCCTCCTTCCCATTCAATCCATATCCCCCAAAATCCTCCTTTCCATTAAACCCAGAGCAACTATCCGAATCAATTACCTTAACTACTTCATTCAAATTATGATATTTTAAATTTAAATCATTCAAAAGCACGTCATCAATGACCCTTCTACCCTCCTCACCGCCGATCAACTTATCATTGAAAATCTGCAGGTCTGCCACCGGATCCCACGACACCACCTCATTCGTATGACTATTGCTGCCAGCATCTGAGTTTTTGATCACAGACCCCCAACTTGGTCCCGAATCATACTCTCTACACCACATGCCTCATAACCCACTTCTTTAACATAAACATCAAAACCACTATCACCGATTGAGATGTAGATCCAATCTCTGATGACGTTAAAAGTGCTTTATTCAATTTGAATCTGTCCAACTCTAAAGGATGATCCTGCTCCTATACCTATATCACATCTAACCACATCACCCCATATGCCACCCATGGTTGTAAACGTTTCTGATGACCATACGTGTAAAGGCACCCCATAGCATTCTGGTGCACGAAATTGTGATCATCAACAATGGCGCCAAAGACTTGCTGCTCTCAAACGTGAATCACGCTTTGTCACAACTTCGCACAACTAACCAGCAAGTGCACTGGGTCATCCAAGTAATAAATCTTACGTGAGTAAGGGTCGATCCCACGGAGATTGTTGGCTTGAAGCAAGCTATGGTCACCTTATAAATCTCAGTCAGGCGGATTCAAATGGTTATAGAGAATTGATAATTAAAACATAATTAAAATATAAACTAGGATAGAGATACTTATGTAATTCATTGGTGAGAATTTCAGATAAGCGTATAGAGATGCTTTCGTTCCTCCTGAACCTCTGCTTTTCTGCTGTCTTCATCCAATCATTCTTACTCCTTTCCATGGCAAGCTGTATGTTGGGCATCACCGTTGTCAATGGCTACATCCCGTCCTCTCTGTGAAAATGGTCCAATGCGCTGTCACTGCATGGCTAATCATCTGT
>NC_029792.2:106459588-106464444 GCF_000816755.2 Arachis ipaensis | reverse complement strand
CACGCCCAGCACTCGCGAGTTTGAAGCTCGTCACAGCCATCCCTTCCCAGATCCTACTCGGAATACCACAGATAAGGTTTAGACTTTTCGGATCTCAAGAATGGCCATCCATGGGTTCTAACTTATACCACGAAGATTCTAATATCTCAGACTCGGTCCCCTGTATTAGATACCTAAGAGATACTCATTCTAGCTTGTTTGCATGTAGAACGGAAGTGTTTATCAGGCACGCGTTCATAAGTGAGAATGATGATGAGCGTCACATAATCATCACATTCATCATGTTTTTGTGTGCGAATGGATATCTTAGAATAGGAATAAGCTTGAATTGAATAGAAAAATAATAGTACTTTGCATTAATCTGTGAGGAACAGCAGAGCTCCACACCTTAATCTATAGTGTGTAGAAACTCTACCGTTAAAAATATATAAGTTATAATGGTCCAGTCATGGCCGAATGGCCAGCCCCCATAAAGGTCTAAGATAGCATAAAACTGATCAAAGATGTAAATACAATAGTAAAAAGTCCTACTTATACTAAACTAGTTACTAGGGTTTACAGAAATGAGTAATTGATGCAGAAATCCACTTCTGAGGCCCACTTGGTGTGTGCATGGGCTGAGCATTGAGTTTTACACGTGTAGAGGCTTCTTTTGGAGTTGAACGCCAGTTTGTAACCTGTTTCTGGCGTTTAACTCCACTTTGCAACCTGTTTCTGGCGTTTAACTCCAGAATGCAGCATGGAACTGGCGTTGAACGCCAGTTTGCATCGTCTAAACTCGGGAAAAGTATGAACTATTATATATTGCTGGAAATCCCTGGATGTCTACTTTCCAACGCAATTGAGATTGCACCATTTGGAGTTCTGTAGCTCCAGAAAATCCATTTTTAGTGCAGGGAGGTCAGAATCTAACAGCATCTGCAGTCCTTCTTCAACCTCTGAATCTGATTTTTGCTCAAGTCCCTCAATTTCAGCCAGAAATTACCTGAAATCACAGAAAAACACACAAACTCATAGTAAAGTCCAGAAATGTGAATTTTATTTAAAAACTAATAAAAATATATTAAAAACTAGCTAAATCATACTAAAAACTATGTAAAAATAATGCCAAAAAGCGTATAAATTATCCGCTCATCTTGAATATAGCTTTTTGCCTCTTAAATAGTTTTGGCATCTTGCTTTATCCATTGAGGTTCAGAATGATTGGCATCTATAGGAACTTAGAATTCAGATAGTGTTATTGATTCTCCTAGTTCAGTATGTTAATTCTTGAACACAGCTACTTTATGAGTCTTGGCCGTGACCCTAAGCACTTTGTTTTCCAGTATTACCACCGGATACATAAATGCCACAAACACATAACTGGGTGAACCTTTTCAGATTGTGACTCAGCTTTGCTAAAGTCCCCAATTAGAGGTGTCCAGAGTTCTTAAGCACACTCTTTTTTTGCTTTGGACCTTGACTTTAACCGCTCAGTCTCAAGTTTTCACTTGACACCTTCACGCCACAAGCACATGGTTAGGGACAGCTTGGTTTAGCCGCTTAGGCCAGGATTTTATTCCTTTTGGGCCCTCCTATCCACTGATGCTCAAAGCCTTGGATCCTTTTTATTATCCTTGCCTTTTGGTTTTAAGGGCCATTGGCTTTTTGCTCTTGCCTTTTGGTTTAAAGAGCTTTTGGCTTTTTCTGCTTTTTTTTTCTTTTTCTCTTTTTTTTTGCCATTTTTTTTGCAAGCTTTTGTATTCACTATTTTTTCTTGCTTCAAGAATCATTTTTATGATTTTTCAGATTATCAAATAACATGTCTCCTTTTCATCATTCTTTCAAGAGCCAACATATTTAACATTCAATCAGACATAAACATAAACATAAAGCATAGTAAACGAAAAACAGGAAATTAAGAACAAGGAAATTAAGGAACGGGTCCACCTTAGTGAGGGTGGCGTCTTCCTCTTCTTGAAGAACCAATGGTGCTCTTTGAGCTCCTCTATGTCTCTTCCTTGTCTTTGTTGCTCCATCCCTAGTGATTTTGGTGCTCCTATCCTTAGTTGCTCCCAATAGTTGTGTGGAGAAAAATGTATCCCTTGAGGTATCTCATGAATTTCTTGGTGAGGGAATTCCTCATGCTCTTGTTGAGGTCCATGATTTCTTATTTGCTCCATCATTTTCCTGGTGATGAGCTTTTGAGATGAATCTTTCCATCTCCCATGACTCAGATGTGGAAGCTTTTGCCTTCTCTTTCCTCTTTCTTGAGGTTTCTCTGGCCTTAGGTGCCATTAATGGTTATGGAAAAACAAAAAGCAATTACCACACCAAACTTAAAATATTTGCTCGTCCCCGAGCAAAAGAAGAGAAGAGGGAGTAGAAGAAGAAGAAGAAGAAAATAGATGAGATGGAGAGGTGGGAGTGGTTCGGCCAAGGGAGTTTTAGGTGGTTTATGATGTGTGAAAAGGAAGGAGTGATTGTTTAAATTTGAGTGGGTGGGTGTAGGTGGGTTGTATGATGGTTTTGGAGGGGAATTGGAGGTGATTGGTGGAGGTTATTTTGGGGAAGAATGTTAGGGAAATGTGTGAAGAGGAGAGAAGAAGAGGTGGGGATATTGTGGGGTCCACAGATCCAGTGGGGCCAAGGACTTAATATCCCTGCTCCAATTAGGCGTGTAAAACGCCCTTGCTGTGCAATCTTGGCGTTTAACGCCAGACTGCTGCCTGTTTTGGTGTTAAACGCCCAAAAGTAGCCTGTTTCTGGCGTTTAACGCCAGGTAGATGCTTGTTTCTGGCGTTAAACGCTAGACAGATGCTTGTTTCTGGCGTTTAAACGCCAGAATGCTCCTCCTCCAGGGTGTGCTATTTTTAACGTTGTTTTTCAATCTGTTTTTGATTTTTTTAGTAGTTTTTGTGACTCCACATGATCATCAACCTAATAAAACATGAAATAACAAAAAGAAAATAAAATAGATATGATTAAATAACATTGGGTTGCCTCCCAACAAGCGCTTCTTTAATGTCAATAGCTTGACAGTGAGCTCTCATGGAGCCTCACAGATAATCGGAGCAAGGTTGGAACCTCCCAACACCAAACTTAGAGTTTGAATGTGGGGGTTCAACACCAAACTTAGAGTTTGATTGTGGCCTCCCAACACCAAACTTAGAGTTTGACTGTGGGGGCCTTGGTTGACTCTGCAGTGAGAGAAGCTTTTCATGCTTCCTCTTCATGGTTACAGAAGGAGATCCTTGAGTTTTAAACACAAGGTTGTCCTCATTCAGTTGGAGGACCAACTCTCCTCTGTCCACATCAATCACAGCTCTTGCTGTGGCTAGGAAGGGTCTTCCAAGGATGATGGATTCATCCTCATCCTTTCCAGTGTCTAGGATTATGAAATCAGCAGGGATGTAAAGGCCTTTAACCTTTACTAACACGTCTTTTACTTGTTCATAAGCCTATTTTCTTGAGTTGTCTGCCATCTCTAATGAGATTCTGGCAGCTTGCACCTCAAAGATCCCAAGTTTCTCCATTACAGAGAGTGGCATTAAGTTTATTCCTGACCCTAGGTCACACAGAGCCTTCTCAAAGGTCATGGTGCCTATAGTACAGGGTATTAAGAATTTGCCAGGATCCTGTTTCTTTTGAGGTAATTTCTGCCTATCCAATGCATTCAGTTCATTGGTGAGCAAGGGAGGATCATCTTCCCAAGTCTCATTACCAAATAATTTGGCATTCAGCTTCATGATTGCACCAAGGTACTTAGCAACTTGCTCTTCAGTAATTTCTTCATCCTCTTCAGAGGAAGAATACTCATCAGAGCTCATGAAGGGTAGAAGGAGGTTTAATGGAATCTCTATGGTCTCTAGATGAGCCTCAGATTCCTTTGGTTCCTAAAAGGAGAACTCCTTATTGGTCACTGAGCGTCCCAGGAGGTCTTCCTCACTAGGATTCACGTCCTCCTCCTTCCTTGTAGGTTCGCCCATGATGGTCAAGTCAATGGCCTTGCACTCTCTCTTTGGATTTTCTTCTGTATTGCTTAGGAGAGTACTAGGAGGAGTTTCAGTGACTCTTTTACTCAGCTGGCCCACTTGTGCCTCCAAATTTCTAATGGAGGACCTTGTTTCATTCATGAAACTTAAAGTGGCCTTAGATAGATCAGAGACTATATTTGCTAAGCTAGATAGATTCTGCTCAGAATTCTCTGTCTGTTGCTGAGTGGATGATGGAAAAGGCTTACTATTGCTAAACCTGTTTCTTCCACCATTATTAAAGCCTTGTTGAGGCTTTTGTTGATCCTTCCATGAGAAATTTGGATGATTTCTCCATGAGAGATTATAAGTGTTTCCATAGGGTTCACCCAAGTAATTCACCTCTGCTATTGCAGGGTTATTAGGATCATAAGCTTCTTCTTCGGAAGATACCTCTTTAGTACTGTTGGATGATTCCTTCAATCCATTCAGACTCTGAGAGATCATATTGACTTGCTGAGTCAATATTTTATTCTGAGCCAATATGGCATTCAGAGTATCAATTTCAAGAACTCCCTTCCTCTGAGGCATCCCATTATTCACAGGATTCCTTTCAGAAGTGTACATGAACTGGTTATTTGCAACCATGTCAATGAGTTCCTGAGCTTCTGCAGGCGTTTTCTTTAGATGAATGGATCCACCTGCAGAATGGTCCAATGACATCTTAGATAATTCATACCGACCATCATAGAATATATCCAGGATGGTCCATTATGAAAGCATGTCAGAATGACACTTTTTGGTCAGTTTCTTGTATCTCTCCCAAGCTTCATAGAGGGATTCACCTTCTTTCTGTTTGAAGGTTTGAACATCCACTCTAAGCTTGCTAAGCTTTTGAGGAGG
>NC_029792.2:106449569-106459467 GCF_000816755.2 Arachis ipaensis | reverse complement strand
CTTCTTTTTCGAAAATTTCTGTCAGATTTTCTCCAGAGAGTTGTGCTTTAGCTTCCCTTAGCTTCCTCTTCAGAGTCCTTTCAGGTTCAGGATCAGTTTCAACAAGAATGTTCTTATCCTTGTTCCTGCTCATATGAAAAAGAAGAAAACAGAAAAGAAAATATGGAATCCTCTATGTCACAGTATAGAGATTCCTTATGTAAGTATAAGAAGAGAATAATGGAGGAAGGAAAAGATAAGAATCCAAACACAAGGGAGAGGAATGAGTTCGAATTCTTGGGTGAAAGAGGGGTGTTAGTAGATGAAAGAATTCAAAAATTAAATAAATTAAATTAAAAAATATATTTTTTGTTTTTTGTTTTTTTATTTAAAATTAGTTAGAATTCGAAATTTTTTTTAAAAAAAGAAAAATTAAATTAAATTAAATTAAAATTTAAAATAATTAGTTAATTAAAAAGGAATTTTGAAAAAGAGGAAGGTGATTTTCGAAAATTAGAGAGAGAAAATTAGTTAGGTAGTTTTGAAAAAGATAAGAATCAAACAAAAAGATAGGATTAGTTTGAAAAAGATTTGAAAATCAATTTTAAAAAGATAAGAAGTTAGAAAAGATTTTGAAATTGATTTTGAAAAAGATATGATTGAAATTGAAAAAGATATGATTGACAATCATTTTGAAAAAGATTTGAATTGGAAATAAAAAATAAAAAAAAGATTTGATTTTTTTTGAAATCAAAGTTGATTACTTGACTAACAAGAAACTAAAAAGATATGATTCTAGAGTTTAAAGATTGAACCTTTCTTACTAGGCAAGTAACAAACTTAAAAATTTTGAGTCAATCACATTAATTGTTAGCATTAATTTCGAAAATATGAAACAAAAATAAGAAAAAGATTTTTGAAAATCATTTTGAAATTTTCGAAAATCATAAAAGAAAAATGAGAAAGATTTGATTTTTTTTTTGAAAATATTTGAAAAAGATAGAATTTTTAAATTGAAAATTTGATTTGACTCATAAGAAACAACTAGATTTTAAAAATTTTTGAAAAAGTCAACTCAAATTTTCGAATTTGATGAGAAGAAAAAGGGAAAGATATTTTTTTATTTTTGAATTTTTAATGATGAAAGAGAAAAACACAAAATTGACACAAAACATAGAAATTATGAATCAAAACAACTAATGCATGCAAGAACACTTTGAATGTCAAGATGAACACCAAGAACACTTTGAATGTCAAGATAAACATCAAGAACATATTTTTTTGAAACTTTTTTAAGAAAAGAAAAACATGCAAGACACCAAACTTAAAAATTTTTCTTCTTTAGACACTAATAATTCAAGAATGCATGTGAAAAACAAGAAAAGACACAAAACAAGAAAATATGAAGATCAAACAAGAGGATTTATCAAGAACAACTTGAAGATCATAAAGAATGCATGATGAACTTTCGAAAAATGCAAGAAAGTTTGAAAAATATGAAATTGACACCAAACTTACAATTTGACACAAGACTCAAACAAGAAACACAAAATTATTTTTGATTTTATGACTTTATTAAATTTTTTTTTTGGATTTTTTTGAAAATCTTTTTGAAAAAAAAAATAAGGATTTCAAAATTTTTAATAGGAATTCCAGGAATCTTGCAATGTTAGTCTAAAGCTCCGGTCTAGGAATTAGACATGGCTCACTAGCCAGCCAAGCTTTCAGTGAAAGCTCCGGTCCAAAATACTAGACATGGCCAATGGCCAGCCAAGCTTTAGCAGATACAAATCAGACATACAACAGCTGATACTTCATTCAACTTCATTCTATGCTGATAAGTGGAAGCCCCAGTCCAAATGGATTAGACATGGCTTTACAGCCAGACAGGCTTCAACATGCTTTGTGAAACTCTAGAATTCATTCTTAAAAATTCTGAAGAACATAGAATAATTTATTTTTGAAGATAAATTTTTTTTTGAAATTTTTTTTCGAAAAATACAAAGAATAAAAACCAAAAACTTAAAATTAAAATAAAATTACCTAATCTGAGCAACAAGATGAACCGTCAGTTGTCTAAACTCGAACAATCCCCGGCAACGGCGCCAAAAACTTGGTGCACAAAATTGTGATCATCAACAATGGCGCCAAAGACTTGGTGCTCTCAAACGTGAATCACACTTTGTCACAACTTTGCACAACTAACCAGCAAGTGCACTGGGTCGTCCAAGTAATAAACCTTACGTGAGTAAGGGTCGATCCCATGGAGATTGTCGGCTTAAAGCAAGCTATGGTCACCTTGTAAATCTCAGTCAGGCGGATTCAAATGGTTATAGAGAATTGATAATTAAAACATAATTAAAATATAAACTAGGATAGAGATACTTATGTAATTCATTGCTGAGAATTTCAGATAAGCGTATAGAGATGCTTTCGTTCCTCCTAAACCTCTGCTTTCCTGCTGTCTTCATCCAATCATTCTTACTTCTTTCCATGGCAAGCTGTATGTTGGGCATCACCGTTGTCAATGGCTACATCCCGTCCTCTCTGTGAAAATGGTCCAATGCGCTGTCACTGCATGGCTAATCATCTGTCGGTTCTCGATCATACTGGAATAGGATTTACTATCCTTTTGCGTCTGTCACCACGCCCAGCACTCGCGAGTTTGAAGCTCGTCACAGCCATCCCTTCCCAGATCCTACTCGGAATACCACAGACAAGGTTTAGACTTTCCGAATCTCAAGAATGGCTGTCCATGGGTTCTAACTTATACCACGAAGATTCTAATATCTCGAACTCGGTCCCCTGTATTAGATACCTAAGAAATACTCATTCTAGCTTGTTTGCATGTAGAACGGAAGTGTTTGTCAGGCACACGTTCATAAGTGAGAATGATGATGAGCATCACATAATCATCACATTCATCATGTTCTTGTGTGCGAATGGATATCTTAGAATATGAATAAGCTTGAATTGAATAGAAAAACAATAGTACTTTGCATTAATCTGTGAGAAACAGCAGAGCTCCACACCTTAATCTATGGTGTGTAGAAACTCTACCGTTGAAAATACATAAGTGATAATGGTCCAGGCATGGCCAAATGGCCAGCCCCCATAAAGGTCTAAGATAGCATAAAACTAATCAAAGATGTAAATACAATAGTAAAAAGTCCTACTTATACTAAACTAGTTACTAGGGTTTACAGAAATGAGTAATTGATGCAGAAATCCACTTCTGGGGCCCACTTGGTGTGTGCATGGGCTGAGCATTGAGCTTTACACGTGTAGAGGCTTCTTTTGGAGTTGAACGCCAGTTTGTAACCTATTTCTGGCATTTAACTCCACTTTGCAACCTGTTTCTAGCGTTTAACTCCAGAATGCAGCATGGAACTGGCGTTGAACGCCAGCTTGCGTCATCTAAACTCGGGAAAAGTATAGACTATTATATATTGCTGGAAATCCCTGGATGTCTACTTTCCAACGCAATTAAGAGTGCGCCATTTGGAGTTTTGTAGCTCCAGAAAATCCACTTTGAGTGTAGGGAGGTCAGAATCCAACAGCATCTGCAGCCCTTCTTCAACCTCTGAATCTGATTTTTGCTCAAGTCCCTCAATTTCAGCCAGAAATTACCTGAAATCAAAGAAAAACACACAAACTCATAGTAAAGTCTAGAAATATGAATTTTATTTAAAAACTAATAAAAATATACTAAAAACTAGCTAAATCATACTAAAAACTATGTAAAAACAATGCCAAAAAGCGTATAAATTATCCGCTCATCACATTCTAACCAAACTCTTCCGGTCTCACATTGTTCCAACTCCTCCCATCGCCAAACTTTATGAACAAATTGTAACAGCCTATCCAACTTGAAAGTAAACGCATCGTCCGTGGGCTTCACAGACTCAAACGTGATTAAAACCTTACAGGCACCTAGCTCACTTACCTCCACAACATGAGGCACATTTTTGAAAATTATTCTTCTCAACGATTGAAGGTCAAAAGGTTTCAAAGTGCTTCCTACTAAACTCCACACTAACCACTCCATATTCTCTGTCGCTACCGATACTTTGATAAACCACTATTTCATGGTTTATCTTGTGCTAATTTGAGAGGTTTTTATCAACTCTTTACTCACTTATTCATATGATTTACATGGTTTTACATTTTCCTTTCTAATTTTGTGCTATGATTGAAAACATGCTTCGTACTCTTAAATTTCCTATGTTTAATCCTCTCTTATTACCATTCGATGCCGTGATATGTGTGTTAAGTGATTTCAGAGATTACACTTCAACCCTCTTCATCTGCTCATTCGCATGTTGGTCAGTGACTTGCTTACCATCCTTCTTCACCTCCCCATGTTGTGCCATAGTCACCTCCTTTCCACTACCACATTTCGTATGCTCCTCCGCATGCTGAAGTCTTCGCTCCACCTGCACCCGCCGTTCCCTCCCCTGGTGTTGCCTTCGAAACCAAGCTTCACCTACAGAAATGATCTTCCCTTGTAGTCTCATACTATTCATCTCCATAATCACCTTCAGCGTGCCGCCTTTCATAGTGTACCGTACAAAAGCAAATAGATAAACCGCTCCTAGTTTATGTTTACGGGCCAGATATATGTCGTTAATTCGTCTCGTCCAACAGAACAAATGATACAACTCCTTTCTTGAAATATCTTCTGGTAAATTATCCACAAACACAAAGAAAGATTCATTTTCCAGGCGATGGTATTCTTCTTGATTCCAAACCCTAGGATCCTTTGTGCGTGACTGGAAGCCCCGAACCCTATACCCCTCCCCGTGTTTCCCCCCTCTCATTCTCTCTCCCTCTCATTCTCTACTAATTAAACTAATCAAAGATGGTTACAACCCCATGCTAGGAAGATATTGGTAAAACAATAAAAATGTTATTTTATATTAAAATAATTTAAAATTATCTTATTTTATATTAAAATTTTCTATTTACATTATTTAATTAGTTAAAATAAATTAACATTTTTAAATGTAATTGTTTTATCGATTTTTAACAAATCGAAAGTGGTTCGTTATCTAGTGGTCTGAAAGCGAAACCTACTCCTCTGTAAGTACCAGTTTTTTAAAGTGCATCAAAGGACCTTTTCGATTGAACAAAATAAAAGAAAATCTGAAAGATAAACAAAATAAACTTTAAA
Source organism: Arachis ipaensis (assembly GCF_000816755.2). Lineage (NCBI taxonomy): Eukaryota > Viridiplantae > Streptophyta > Magnoliopsida > Fabales > Fabaceae > Arachis > Arachis ipaensis. The sequence goes on along the minus strand of NC_029792.2, from coordinate 106,454,315 downwards.
GATAAATTGACTGAATTTGAAACACATTGTATTAAATTTAAACAAAAGCAGTAAACTATCTTCGATGAAATCGAAGGACTTTTAAAATAAAAAACAAAGTGATGAACCTTAAAAGAAAACAAGAAAAGTAAATTTGCTTGAAATAAAGGTAAATTTGCAGAGAAAATAAAGATTACAAGAAACATAAATGGCATTTTAAAGACCTGGAAGGAACCATGTAGAAAAGTAACTCGAATGCAGACTCAAAAAGTCGCTGGGATATGAGTGTGCTTGAGTGTTTTCTGAAGCAAAGTTCCAACCTCTTCTTCATCAAACTTTCATTTATTTATTAAAGTCTCCGACCAATCAGGTTCAAGATTAACTTTCGCGTGAGCTAATTTTCGAGTAACCATTCCCGCTCTTTTTGCACAACGTGAGTATAACCATTAAAAAATCAACTTCAGAAGACTCTAATTCCTCGACTGAGCATATCGACTGGCTCCTCGACTGAGTACATCGATTGGCACCTGCTTCTCATTCCTCAATAAAACCTTTCTTGATACAACCTCTAATCCTTGAAATAAAAATCCATTATTTCGAGTATGGTATTTCTCGAAACCAAATATTTTCGATCAACAAATTGCCCCCTTAGGATTAACATGTTTTTCAATATTTTTAAAGAATAAAACACTTAATCCTATCTCATCATTTAACTTCGCCACTATAACTAATAAATTCGTTTTAAATGAAACCTACTAATTTTCATTTATTTGTACCCACTATGGCACGTTTCCCACTATTAATTGTTTCTGTCTCTTCCACTTCGCCTTCTCAAGGAAGTTTCTAATTTCAAATTTTGAAAAATAAAATACGAAATGGCAGCGTACCTCCTTTATTCTCACTTAATAAAATTTTCACCGTTACTCAACGTCAACCTTCTGTCTCCTTAACTTTCACCTTTCTTTTCAAAAACTTTTTACAACCCCTTTCTGAATTCTCTTGTGCAAATTCTCCCTTCCATAACCAAATCAATCATTAAGAATTTCTTTGCATTCCTATCAATGGCTTCTTCTTCTATTCCAAAAACTCTATCTGCCAAAGACAAAGGTAAACACATCACAAATAAAACCTTTGTGCAGTCTGATTTGAAGATATTAAATCAATTTAATGATATTATCATTGAAGATCCCAGAATTTGCCTACTGACAAAAGGATTCTCATCCCTTTCACTGCCGAAGATGAGACTTGCTGTTTTATTGGTCCCTTACAGACTCTGGAGCACACCAAAAAGAATGCCCATTTCTTTCCAAGTGCTGAAAGAGAGGATTTGCTTATCATGCAGGACCTCTTCATTGCTCCCTTCATCGATCACAAAAAACCTTGCAGAAAGAACCCTAAAATTACCTCTCGAAACGCCGATTTCCTTGCCTGGTATCAACACCTCGAACCAGCAAAAGGTAACATTTGGAGAGCACAGGGCATCCATGACCTTCTCCGTCTCTCTCACTTCACACCCACCACTCATCATTGGATGATTGGGGCTGCACTGTATTTCTGAAATAAGACCACCAACAATTTTCACATCCCTTGCAGAATGGTAGGGCCCACACTGTTTGATGTTGTCGCTATTACTGGACTCTCGACAAACTATCCCGAGACAACATTCGACACAAAGGCAACTAAATCTTATAAGGTAGTTCAAAAGAACTTTTACGGTGATTTCATTAATTACCACAGGGGTCATGGAAATGATCCTGTGACTAATGAGGAAAGTGTAACTTTCTTATACTACTAGCTGAATGCTATTTTTTTTGCTGAAGGAGCATCCAAATGGAAAAATTATTTCTCCCATTGGCCGTCTTACTCCATGAAGGTCACAAATTTAACTTGGCCAAGTTAATCTTGGAAAATTTATATGATGAATTGTGGCACTTGGTTGACTGCCTTCGAAATAAATCTTTGATCAGTGTGGGTAGTCCCCTCTAGCTTTTACAAATCTGGTTAAATACTGTTTTTCGAAAAAATTATGAAACAAGACGGGGGGAAACACATCGAAAAAATAACACATTGAAAGTTTTCAATTAGTCTCCTTCCAACTGAACATCAAGGATGCCACTTCGACTGAAGACCTTTTCTGGACTGTGTTCTCAATACGCTATTCATGCAAAAGCATTCAAAATGAAGAATTGATGGTTACTCCTTTTTTGCGTTGAAATTGTGGACCGACTTGATTCGAACACCTCCTTTTTCCCATTGATGATGAAGACAATGACTGGGCTAATGCAATTTGGGCCACCTTTCTTGCTGTTCAGGTATTTTCAATAGGGATACCTCAATACAAGAAAGAGAAATTTAAGGTGACTCTCCACACTCCTCACTACATCGTAAGACAAATGGGCTTCTCCCAAGCTCTTCCAGTACCTATTCCTCTGAAAGACAATGCCCTTTGTCACATCGAGTTCAAATTGAACAAAAATATCCAAATATTTTTCGATGTCAACAATATCCATCGGGGCGATTACTCTCATTTGCCTTATGTTCGTAGTGCATTCGTCACTAAATTTTTCATCGAGTGGTAGAATAATTACTATTCTCGATACAATCGTACCTTGGACGAAATTAAAGAGTCTTGGATTAAAATTCTCCAAGTTGCTGAGGTCTCACCCAGAAAAGTGCAGAAAAGGAAAACCGAAGCTCCTAAAAAATCCAAACAACCAAGACAAAAGGTCCAAAAAATTTCGACCAAAACCTCCAAACCTGCAAAGGTAAGTACTTGGTTGACTTTTCCTATCGAACTTTTATCATCAAATATGTTTTAACAAACTTTGCACTAAATTGTTCGATCTTCAATTCAGAAGCAATCATCAAGTGAAAGCACTTTCGATGAGAGTCAACAACCATCCCAATTGAATATTTTTTCCTTATCCTCCGATGGTTCTGATTCAAATGACTCCTCAGAGGCTTCTTCATTCCCACATCTCCGGCATAGAAAATCTACCCAAGTAAAACTATTCACCAATTTAAACTATTTCTAATCGATTTCGAGTTCTTTTTCTTACGAATACTCCTATCATGACACAGGCTGTGAGGACTGCTCAATCCATTCCTTTCTCACCGATTGCACAAATCAATCTAGAACATCAAAAAAACTAACACAGATCAGAATCTCAGGAACCTCACTCCTTTGTTCAAGCAATCACAGTCATGCCCGATCCTATCTAGATTATTCACCCGTTGATCGTCGAAAAACAAAACCTGGTGGGTCTGAGCCAAGAGAAATCCCCTTCTCCTTAGGTTATGAATAATTCTACTCATTCCTTTCCTATTAATGCCAATCTTATTATCAACTTTCCAATTTCACAAACCCTCAACTCATCTGTTCGAGAGACCAGAAAAACCATACATTCTCCTCAAAATTCTCCAAGTCCAATAGAGCCAACCAAACTAAGTATATTGGAGAGAAACTAAGATTTGAAACATGGATGCATATGACAAGACATGGAATATTTTATTTAAAATAAAATGAAAAGATTCTTTTAGTTCAAGAGTGTGTATGCTACTTGTTACCTTTAGTGCTTTAGTGCTTAAAAAAATTATACAACATACATGCTCTATAATTTTGCTACCTACTTTTGGAGTTGGACATCAAATAAAAAAAAGAAAGATGAGAAGAAAAAGAAAAATGGAAACAAGTTAGAAATAAATATGGAGAAAAAATCGAGGAATATATAATTAGAGTAATGCTAAAAAGATAAACTAAGAAGTACAAAATAATTTAATTTAATATACGTAACATCTATAATTTTATATTTACATAAATAAATAAATAAAATCGGTCCTACCAACTACTAACTTGCTAATGGCCAATCCTTAACCTTAGGATACCACAAAATTGTAATAAGCTTAAAAGTTAAAACAAAAGAAATAACAATTTTCCATCTTCTTCTTTTGCTCTTCCACTCTCTACCCGATTTGGTCCACTTTCAACTTTCTAATACATTTCTCTCTAATCTCCTGCTAATTAGCAGACAATTCCAGGTACTCTCCACAGTTCCTTGTTTTGTGACCAATATAGCCACAAAAATCACAATAGATCCCAATTTTTTATAGTTCAACATAATTTCAATAACTGTATTATCTGGACTAGCTACTTTTATTGTTTGACGTATTATCTTGGTCACATCCAGATTACCCTTTATTTTCATAATCCGATCCTCTTTACCTCTCATGGAAAGTGTATCAACCTCCATCACCTCCCTACTTTCTGGCCTATCCCTCGAACCGCCATTTTTGTTTTTCGAAAATCTAGCATTTCCCATATTTGGATCCATACTAGGATTCGAGTAAAGTCCTGCTATTCGATTTTCATACCTATCTACCAACTTCTGAGATGAAATATATTTTCTCCATACACTTGATTTCTAAATCCATTAGGTTGATTCCAGATCTCCCCTAAGCCTTGCTCCATTGTCCTTCCACCAAATCCTCTATCCACCATTAGCCTCCCTATTAAGTTTTTAGAGCACATTTCGACTCCTTCCTTTACATCCTCTACCTCCAAGGCTACAATTTTTCCCTCTTCTACTCCAAGTAAATTTGGATTCTTGCATAGCTCTAACCTCATGTGATGCCATAAGGAGTATAGAAGGTAATTATGGTATTAAATTTAGATTTTTTATTTAAATTATTTAAATACTTTATTTATTAAAATGTGCAACATCTAAAATATTTATATTTTTATATTGTTATTATACATCTTATACATCT
>NC_029792.2:106446014-106448683 GCF_000816755.2 Arachis ipaensis | reverse complement strand
GAGGATAAGAGATAAATAAGCACAAAGATTGGGTATTGTACATCCGAGATATGTAACACCTTAAAAAAATTATTCAGAGTACACCTGGGATATATTACATCTATGTAGATATACATATAAGACAAAAAAATTCAGCCCAATGTATCCGAGATATACTACGATTTAATTTGATTTTATTTTTTTATTTCATCTAATATTATTCAAATAATTTAAAAGTTAGATAGATATAATTAAAAATAACGACTTAATTTTTTTGGATTCTAAATTAAGGACTTAATTTAATCTAATACAAACAAACATACTTGTATTATTGTATTCGTATGGTTAATCATGTTTATATATTCAATTTAAAAGAAATTAACATTACTTATATATAAACTAACCTAAAAATCTCAAACAAAAGAATAATTCTTTCAAGGTGCTTTTGAAGACAAACTGATAGATTAAATTAAATAGACATATTACAAGAGAAATATTCAAAAGGGTTAATTGATTAATGAACAATTGTAATCTAAGGTTAAATAGATAATTTAGAATTTCAGATACAACAAAAATAGGAGGAATAAAATGGTCATTCAATATTAAGGCTCATATATTTCTATATGGAAAATATTTGTGTATTTTTTTTTTTTGGAAATGGATTTTTTTTGTGTGTATATACAAGTGGGTGAGCGTTGCAAGTAGGGCAGGCCCAACATGCAGGGCACATGCTGAGTCAGCACGTAGGAAGTGTGTTAAGATAAGGGACAACACGTAACCTGCAAGGTGGGTCCTCTGCCTATAAAAATCGAAATTCATTACTATTTTACATCATTGCGAGAGAGGTATTTTTGTGCATTGTTGGTGTGATAGAAGGCACTGCAAATATAGTTGCTTACCACAACGATGAGAATCTATTTTTGTTTGTGGTTCCATGTACTATGACATTCGTGAAACTATAGTATGGTTATTGTATTTGGTGGTCTAATACAATTTGAGATTATGCCAATCGTTGAAGAAGTAAGTATTCAGCATATGTTTCAAATTCATGAGCAAACTCAAGTGCAACACCAAAAGATTGAGTTTTATGTTGAGTTTGAACATATTGCTGCGGATGAGATTCAACATGACCCAAACGTGCAAGATGATAGAGCTAAAGTATACAAAGGAATGAACAGTGATAGCGAAGAGGACTTCGAACCTACCTACGAAGCCGGTGACGAGGACGAGGATGGCTAAAACATTGCATAATATTATTGTGGCTGTCATGGTTGTTGTGGTGGTTGTTATGGTGATTGATGAGGTGGTTGCTATGGTGGTTGCTGAGGTAAGATATCCAACAACCTCAGCCACATTCTGAATAAAGTCAAGTACCAACAACAATCAACTGTCGCAACGGTTCGTTTATTCCTGTATCCATCCGGCATATATCCCGCTCCAATTATGGCACTGTACTCCGTGAAGAGTGATACAATGTTGATCGACTAGGATGACTTTTGCAGGCTCAAGGGGGATTATGCATATTCGTACTGGTACATGATTTGGTCAGTAGAGTGCCATTTGACGCACTCGAATAACAACAACAAGCTCGCTGTGTCATACACCTTGAGGTGTTCAAGTAGATCAGTAGGTATGATGAGCCCTTCGTACGGTCGCAGACAAACTGCAACATATTATTAGAAAATTAGATTATTAATATCGTAGATTAATACCCTACTAACATCATCCATGTGGTATATTTCTTGCCCAAAAGACGCTATGCTCCTCGACATCCATGCTCTGTTTTGTGGATGATGACTCCACTTGCAACACATAACATTAAAACACAGTTTACATTATGTATTTCCAATAAAATATAAATAACATACAAGTCAAATTCGATTAAATTATATAATGTTATCTTTGTGCAACCAGTATTTTAGCTAGTACAAGTTGATGTCTTGGAATGGGCGCAAGCTACGTCCAAACAAACAACAGATTAAGCGGATTATTCATCTCTTTAAAATCGTACCATGATGCACGGTACAGTGACCTATAAAGATACGTGAGAGTTGTTGCCCCTAATTGTAATTGTGAATCTACCATCGACTTATCTGCGAAAAGGGTGGTACCCAGCTAACAAAAGATGTGATACCTAACGTATTGCTGAATATACTCCTAAATGTCTAAAAGTTGTTTGTCTTTGATATGACGAATCCAGGACAACTTTATGTAATTTTTGGAGGAATTACTCACAGTGAGTTTGCTGCCAAAAATTGCCAAACTCTGGTTGACCAAGAAGTCATGACTACTATCTGTCCATCCGGTAACAAGATCTCCATCAATCGGTAGACCATATATATGTGCCACGTCTTCGAGTATCACCATAACCTCACCGACCGGCAATACGAAAGTATGAGTCCCTGCCCTCCACCTTTTCACAAGAGCAACTAGCAATGCGGTATGCCTTCTGATCTTTCCAATTCTTGAGATCCGATAGAATCTCGTTGTTCGTAAGGCCTGATCAACCACCGGATGCCACATCTCCGGTGGATCAAGTTAACGGGGCACCAAGTTCTGTTAGTCTGGTACAACCAAAATAAGTTATATTATTTATCAATTTTTATACTATTTATTAATTTTAATAATTACAAAATAAAATAAATTAATAATGTAAAAACAAAAAATAAAAAATAATTACATAAAATTCG
>NC_029792.2:106441498-106445565 GCF_000816755.2 Arachis ipaensis | reverse complement strand
AAAAATATAAGATAATAATATTATAATAGAAAATAGAAAATAATTATAGAATATTTGAAAAATATTTTTATTAATAACTAAAAAAATAATAACAGAAAATTAAAAAAATAGTAACAATATTACGATCACAAAAAATCCAAAAAAATGAATCAAATGATTAACTATACTAATATTATTAACAATAATGCTAACCAAAATAATTGCACTCAAGATATTAACCAAATAATAAGCTCTAACTTAGTAAAAATAATAAACTTACGTAATTATGTTGTCCTAAATAGTTGAAAATATGTATTGCTGTCGACATATAATTACGTACCATTTTTACTAAACACGCATTTATAATTTTTTATGTATCAATCTCACACACGATATACTAAATACCCTCTCTAAATACACTGAAAAATCTCTTGTTTAATTTCTCTTCACTCTCTAAACTCCAAAACATCTCTTTGTGTCTCTTCTCTTCACTATCAACTCGTTTGAAGGAAGGAGAGCTTGATTGGGAGAAACTTTTAAAGCCTTTAATCTGTTGTGTCCCGTGTTCCCAAAGTAGGTATGCCTCCTGCGTGCAAACAGGCAGTCAACACGCATGCTACGTGGTGCAGGAAATTTCTGAAAATGAAATATAATCTCTGAAAAGCTTTGAGATTTTCTAAAAAAGCGATGAGAATCTCTATGCCAAAGGTAGCAACACGCGGCCTCCGTGTTGGCCAGACTTTGCCCGTATCCATCTTCCTGTGAAAGTTAGTTCCATTGCTTGAAACACACAGGTGCGTGTTGACGGGGCTCGCCACGCGTCCTCCTTCTCTGCAAAAGTTGGCTCTACAGTTTAAAACATGTTGGTCGCATGTTGATGTGGGCTCGCCACGCGTCATCCATTTCTACAAAAGCTAGTTCCACCAAAAGTAACACACAGGTAGTGTGTTGGTTCAGAGTTGTTGCAGGTCTACATTCCTACATAGGGGTAAGCATGGATTGGGATGATTCGGGTTCAGGATAAAATTAGAACTGAACCAATTGAATTATAATTGGTTTGGTTTGGTTTGAATTTACGTTTTTTGTGTATGTATCCGAACCAAACCAAACCGATTAGGAACGGATTGGTTTGATTCGAGTAATTAGGTTCCGATAAAACAGAAATTCATAAAAAAAAATGAAATTTTTATCTTAAAAATTTTGTAAGTACAATAAACGTGTAAAATCAATAGAAATAATCCAAACATGTTAAACACCAAATACATTAAAAACTAAACACATTAAAATCTAAACATATTAAACACTAAAAACATTAAAATGCAAACATATTAAAAGACATATATATGTTTTAAATTTTTATTTTTTTATTTAATTAATACATGATCGGGTCTACAAGTTAGTTCGGGTTCTGCATCCCCAAACCCATTATCCGGATCAATTACTAGAGAGAGTCATTGGTTTAGTTTAGATCGGACTCAATTACCCGTTGATTGCAAAACCAATTTAATTAGTTCGGTTCAGATTCAAACAGATAATCGAATACCCTTTACCTGTGCTCACTCCTATCCCTGCATAACATAAGGAAATATATATACATAACACTCAAATATTTTTTATATTAAAAATAATTTTTGCAATATTAATGATCAAGAATAAAATAGTCGCCTTAACATAAATGTGTAAGTTCTACTTTTTAGTGAAGTTTTAAAAAACAATTGAGAAAAAATACTTTACTGAATATCCCCATGAAAGTGTGGTTTCCCATACTTATTGGAGAGCACCCTTGATTTACAAGTGTATAATATTTATGTTTTGTTCCTTAAGATAGTATTTTGTTGATGTCTATGTTTCAATGAGACATGAACATAGTAATACATATCTGTTATTTAATTTGGTAAGATATAGATTTTTAAAGGATATGGGAGGACATAAATAGATACGAAAACATTAAATTTGTGTATCTCTAATTTGATAAGACGCTAAAATATAATTTATGAAACACTAATTTTTTACTCTTTTACTCTTATTCAATTTTAAATTTTTAAAATTTGTCTTTTTATCTCTCCAAACTTTTTTTTGAATAAAAGGTAATTCAGTCTTTTTCAAATATTTGTGTCTTGTTTATTATTTTTGCCAAACACAATACATATACACAAATATTTTATGTCTATGTTTTTAATATCTGTATTTTTTGTATCTATGTCTCATCCTATACATCAACCAAACGGACTCTAACGGTGGTACAAAAAATTGTGGTATCGTTTAGCCCCTGCGTGCCTTTGTTCTTTAGTGACGGCGAGGAAGGAGTAGACTAAGTCTTGGTTTGGTAAAGCTTTTTCAAAGAGGTGCTTGTGCTTTTTAAAGGCTCAAACTCTTCATTTTGGGTTTGGTAAATCAAAAAGACCATGTGCTTGTACTTGTAGTTTTTAAAAGATTGGGTGCTTTTGAAAGCACTTAAGATAGAGCTTTTCAAAGTTGGCTTGTACTTTTTAAAATTTAAAAGTCTAATATAACCTTATATGTTAACTAATTTTCAAATTTAATACTTACATTTATGTCTATTATAGTATTTTTAAATTTTAAAAGCTATTTTACCAAACACAATTGTTGTTGCTTGTGTTTATTGAAAGCTATTTTTAATTTGATTTACCAAACATAAATGTTACAACTTTAAAAAACGATTTTATTATCTTTTAAAAATTAATTTTTATAAACTATTTTTAAAAAATGAAACCTTTACCAAATTAAGCCTAAGCCTAAATCTCCATAAATTCACTCAGTAAGTTTTTTTCTTTCGAAATCCAACTCAATTTGAAAGGGAGAAGACATTGGGCTTTCCTTATCAACCTGGTTTGGGTTTTCCTTAGTGTTGGTAGCTTTAACAAGCGCATTCTGATTTGTGTGGACCATCACAGCAAGGCTTATATTAAAAGATTTAGATTCTTTAAATTTTAAATTTTACTTTAAAGAGTAAAGTTTGATCTCTCATCATTGAATGATTTTTCTCTTATATTTTCTCTTGGTCTCACCTATAAAATAAATAGTGAGAGATCAAACTTTACTCTTTAAAATAAAATTCAAAATTTAAAAGATCCAAATCTTATATTAAAACTCTAAAATACATAATCAAATTGGATTTGTTTAATGGTTAATTTATTAGTGCTCTTAAATAAGTGTGGATGCTTGAAATCTTGACTTGTGTATATAATAACTAATTGACCAACAATAAATCTTTAATTAAAACTTTGATTTGTGATGAATTAATTATTGACTTATTAAATTGGAGAATACTGTGAAAAAAAAAACCCTCCAAAATACATAATAAATTTGAGAAGGATTTAAATTTCACTTTATATATAGAATAATTTATTGACTAATAATAGACCCTTGTATAGAGTTTAAAACTGTGACAAATTAATCCTTTACTGTTGGACTAAAAAATATTGTATAAAACAAAAAAAAATTCACAATAATTTCACCAAAAAAGGTCCAATATCAAAGTAGCAATACAATTAATGTAATTGGGACCAGCATTTAATTTGTTGAAGTGACCAATAAACTTCAATCAAGATAATTGATTAATCCCTTACAACCACAATAAAATATTATATAATAGATATTAAGTCGTTAAAAAAATCAAATTTAAATGAATCGGAATAGCCATATAACTGCAACCCTTATATTAAAGCTCCAAAATAAAAATAGCAATAAAACTAATGTATATTACATTTGTTTGCATTGGGAACATTTAATATGATGAATTGACCAATAAATTTCAATTAATATAAGTGATTAATCCTATACAACCACAATAAAATATCTTGTGATGGATATCATTTACAATCTCAATAAACAATTTTTGGTTAATCATTTATTATCAATATCAGACGTCCAAAAATATAAATAGTATCATTGACTAAATATTATTTCTCATCTCAAAAATTTAAATGTTAATAAAATCCAAAGCAAAAAAAAACTAAATTAATATTATATCCATAAAAAATAAATTGTGTTTGATAAAAAATTCAATAATAGTAATTTTTTTTAACTCTATTACAAAAAATATTAAATTTTTAAATTACCTCTAC
>NC_029792.2:106440511-106441481 GCF_000816755.2 Arachis ipaensis | reverse complement strand
ACCATCTTGATTTTTAATCTCTTGAAATTTTAATTTTTTCTAACAATATCTAAAAAAGGAGTGCTAGGGATCAATAAATTTTATAATTTATAGCCATTAATTAATTATCATTAATATTTTTAACGATATGAAATTATACCTAATGATATAAGATTATTTATTTTCCTTTTACTAATTAAGTGGTAACCAAATTTTAATAAAAATACTACGCATAGAGTTTCTCTATCTAAAAAATAAAACTCATCTTTGAGCCTGTCTTCAATAACAAAAACTCACACGATATGACTTCATCTCTGAACTCTATTATTTTCATCTTATCTTATGTAGACGACATCATCATCGTTCAGTGATCCAGTTCAAATCAAATCCAATGCTCAGTCCAATGATTTCTTCTTTAAAATTTTGAAGATCCAAAGTTGTATCGTTGTATGTGTTGTTGGCACACTGCAGTATTTGATGATAACAAGGCCTAATTTATCCTTTATAATTAGCAAAATGTGGCAGTTTATGCACTGGAAAACTATATATAAAATGTATCCTTCAATATTTAAAGGGAAAGAAAGGAGCATGGTTTAATCTGTGTCTAGATTGTGTGTTTATTACCGTGGTCTTGCAGAAAGTATAGTGAGAATTTGTTACAACAAGTTGTAACTTAGCATTCTGATATCTAGAGTCAGTTATAGTCTGATTTAGGTAGTTATGGATATTAGTGGCTGATGATATGCAAGTGTACGTGTATATATAGTAGATTAGTTCACAAGAATCAATACACTATTCTTTGCTTCTCTGTTTCTCTTTCTCAACAACACAGTTTCTTCCAACCCAAAATTATTTCTCATCTTCTCAGGAACTCCATTATGTATAACCCTAAGCTAAGTCTTTATTATTTTTGAAACAAGCAAATTATATATATCTTTTTATGATATTATTATTTGGGTGTCGTTAAATTAATAAAAAAATAATTTTTTAA
>NC_029792.2:106439798-106440294 GCF_000816755.2 Arachis ipaensis | reverse complement strand
AAAAAAGGGTCTTTTATTAGAAGTTGACCCATACAAACTTATGTAAAGCAAGTAATATACAACAAGAACTTAATTAATCATTAGAACTTGGGAATCCAAATGGTTCAAGAAAGGAAATTAGGTCATCACTTGACCAAGAACATCTTCAGCCAATAAGCAGAATATTTGAGATATCTTCGCAAATTGTTCCTGAAATCCACATAAATGAGGCCAAATCGAAAAGTGTACCCAGCATCCCATTCAAAATCGTCAAGAAATGACCATGCATAATAGCCTTTCACGTTAACCCCATCTCTGCGTACAAATTAGAGTGAAACAAAAAAAAAATAGTTAATGCAAATAANATTTGAGATATCATTGTTCCTGAAATCCACATAAATGAGGCCAAATCGAAAAGTGTACCCAGCATCCCATTCAAAATCGTCAAGAAATGACCATGCATAATAGCCTTTCACGTTAACCCCATCTCTGCGTACAAATTAGAGTTTAGAGTGAA
>NC_029792.2:106433934-106435762 GCF_000816755.2 Arachis ipaensis | reverse complement strand
ACTTTTTATCTTTTTAATATAAAATATACATTTTCATTTTCATTTAATTTAAAACAAATTAAATTCCACTTTGTTTTGATTCTCACTTTATTGCCTGAAGAAGAGATTTGAGATGACCATCATGGTATCTAATCCTGATACTATCTTTCAAGGCCTCTTTGATTGGCTTTGAAGCATTATTTGCTTCAGCTACACCTGTAAAATAATTTTGATACCAAAATAATATTAATATTGTTAATAATTATAATTTTTGGAAAATAAGAATTGAATGGCTTGAACCTAAGTTCGGTAACAAGTGAGTTAGGTTCGTTTGTAGTTGTTTATTTATTTATTTTTTCTTTTGAAAAAAAACACAAAAACATGGACAGATAAAAAGACTATTCCAAAAATAGTGCATGCATCGCCTCATTAAAATATTCTCTAGCTACCACCTAGCAAGAAATTTATTGAACAAAAAAAAAAAAACTAAAAATGAAGTTAGGAATTAGCATCCTTAGCCTGCAATGAAGGACTAAATTCATATAGGTATTTTAATTTAAAACACAATATTTGTCTACAATGAAGAATTGTTTAGTGTTTATATAAATTTTAATTTATCAATCCTTTGACTGCCCTTAATGATACAAATTTTACACAACAAACTAAACTTATTTCATGAGTGGAAATAAGCATCGAGAGTTGTGAAAATTAAGTTTCATCATGATATTAAATATGTAGTTATGGACGTCTAAGTTGTCTATAATAGAATTCTAGATAAATTATAATTAATTGCCAAGACAAATTTAAAACTGAATGATAAAAATGTACCATTTTCCGTAATGTAAATCGTTGGATTCTTATAGTTGTCCTTTATGTATAACAAAAGATGGTGAAGTCCCTTTGGATAAATGAATAGCCAGTTCAAAGCGGTCTGCACAATCATGAAAATTTTGGTAATGTTATTTAGAAACTTTGTCCAGCAACAACTTTTTCTGGTTTTGTTTTCTTTGGTAACAACCTTTTTTTTTTAACTCTTGATAATCATTTTGAAAATAATAGTATAAAGAAACATAAAAAATGGAAAAAAGTGTGAGCAAAAGAATTGTTACATGATAAAGGCTCCATAGTGCAGCAGTGATATCAGATAACAAGGATTAGCTAGTAAAACTGAAGTTAGTTAGGTTGTTAGTGTGCTATGCAATTGGTAATCGATGCAGCAAATCAATTATAAAGATTAGTTAGAAATTGTATATAAATCTAGTGTTATAGCTAGTTGAGAGTTAGATTTTTTTAGATTAATTTTGTATGAAATGAAATTAGATTCTTTCTTCTCTCCCTTTCTTTTCTCTCTGATAGTTGATCATTCTTCTTGTTCTTTAATTTTTTCTTGTTTCGTTCCTTTTTTTTCTCTTCTCTTCACACTTGAACTCACTTCACAAAGTTGATGAAAGTTGCTCAGCTTCATCTATGGCTGTTTTAACATGGTGCAGTGAGTGTGGACTGAAGTAGAAGCTCCGATCACGAGATCAAGTGTGGAAGGTCCTGATTTGAAGAATCGTGTAACTATAGAAGGATCTTGAATAAGGAAGCTCGGGATCTGGCGGTAGAATTTGACAGTTCTCAGAAATTAAAGTTTTTTTTTTGGGAAATTGAGAAATTGAAGTTTTTCCTTTTGTTCGACATTCACCAGAAATGGTAGAACAAGTGCCGCAGAGCATTGACATTCAAGTTCTTGCAAACCTGTTGGATCATGTTAATCAACTACAATTAGCTACAAGCCGAGTGAACGTGAATCCGATCATGGATCCGGTGAGTCCTTATTTTCTGCATCCTAGAGAAAGTCCAGGAA
>NC_029792.2:106433109-106433853 GCF_000816755.2 Arachis ipaensis | reverse complement strand
GGTGCGAACATTATCATACATGAGAGAGAGTTATGTGGAGAGCGTTGAAGTCAAAGAATAAATTAAAGTTTGTTGATGGTTCCATTACTAAGCCAACACAAGAAGACTCTTTGTTTGAGGCATGGGATAGGTGCAACACCTATATTGTGTCTTGGTTGAACCTTTTTTTGAGTCAAAAAATAGCGTAAAGTGTCATCTGGATGAACAATGCCGCTGACATTTGAAATGCGCTGAAACACAGATATTATCAGGGTGACTTGTTTCGAATTGCGAAATTTCAAGAATAGTTGTTTGCAATCAAACATGGTGATTTGAGCATCACTGCATATTTCAACAAATTAAAGGGGCTTTGGAAGGAATTAAACAATTTTTCTCCTATACCAGTTTGCAAGTCTTGTGTTAGAGAGTGTGACTGTGGTCTTGATGTTGTGAGAAAACACAAAGAAAACATGTATGTGGTTAGGATGCTAAGAGGCCTCAATAATCAATATGTTGTTGTGAGATCACAAGTAATGCTCATGAAGCCACTTCCTGACGTTGATGCTGTGTTTTCATTACTTCTGTAGCAAGAATGACAAAATATGGAATCACTTGATGTAGAACCTTGATGGCCAACTCAGATACAAAGTCGAATTTTGCCATGAACCCCCAAGCAAGCTCAAACATGAGAGGGGGAAGAGGCTTCAAAGGTAGAGGCGGTAGAACTACTTATGGAAGAGGCGGCCGAACTCAAAGTTACAAGCA
>NC_029792.2:106429489-106432949 GCF_000816755.2 Arachis ipaensis | reverse complement strand
GGACACATGTTACAGAAAACATGGTTTTCCATCCCATTTGAGAGCCGAAAATGGAGGAAGCATAATCAACAACATAATTGCTGATGAGCATGATGAAAAAGTCAGCAATGCATCTCAGGAAGTTCAACATGACTCCAAGATCTCATTTTTTGCAGATTAAAAGTTGGCATTATTGGCACTTCTAGAAAAGCAAAAACCACAATAGCAAAGTCATAATCAAACCACTACACTACCATCTAGCCAATGTATTGCATTCATCATGTCATTAGCTACTTTTAGTCATTGCTCTTGTGTCATTGACTCAGGAGCCATTGGCCATGTCTCATATTCAATTAGTGCATTTAAAAGCTTATACCACATTAAATTTGTACATATAAACCTACCTGATGGAACACAAACTATCACAGATATAGCTGATACCATAGATTTTACTGCCCAACTTCAATTAGTACATGCATTGTTTGTCCCAAAATTTAAGTTCAATTTGATATCAGTATCGAAATTGACTAACGATATGAAATACAAGTTCATTTTTTATGATTCCAATTGTGAGATACATGTTCCAATTTCCAAAAAGAGGATTAGAGTAGCTGAACAAAGAAGGAGATTATATGCATTTGAGAATTTAAGACCAATCACAACAACAAATATCACATCAGCATTGTCATCTATGGCCTTGCCCTACAATTCCGGTAAAGATGATTCAAAAGTAATTTGGCATATTAGACTAGGCCACATACCATCTCAGAAAATAAATGTGATGCATAAATCATATAGTTTTTTGAAAAATAAAGGTTACATTGGACCCTATGGCTATGACTCCTGTCAGTATGCTAAATAGAAACGACTTTCTTTTTCTTCTAGCATGTCTAAGTCTGTGAATTTATTTGAGTTAGTACACATGGATATATGGGGATCTATTGGAACAGTTTTCATTGGAGAACACAAATATTTCTTGACTGTATAATTGATAACAAAAGTCAATATACTTGGATTTTTTTCATGAAATCAAAGGCTGAGATAGCTTCCCTTGTGTAAAATTTTATAAATCTTGCTCAAACAAAATTCAATGTTTCTATGAAAAAGATCAAAACTGATAATGTCCTTGAATTCAAGTTAAACTCTTTTTATAATTCCAAAGCCATAATACATCAAACAACGTGTACTGAGACTCATCAATCAAATGAAATTGTAGAAAGGAGGCATCAACACATTTTAGAAATAACTAAAGCATTAATGTTTCAAGCAAACATGCCAAAAGGGTTTCTGGACATATGCAGCAGCACAAGCTATTCATATTCTTAATCACATACCTAGAATTCTATTACAAAATGTTTCTCCCTATGAAATTTTAAAAGGAAAATTACCTGAGATTGACTATATCAGGGTGTTTGGTTGCTTGGCATATGTTGCAGCCTTACTGCTCATGGAAAGAAACTTGACAAAAGGTCCCGAAAATGTGTATATCTTGGACATAAACCAAGGACCAAGGGCTATTTGCTATTTGATCTATCAACTATGGATATTTTTCTCTCCAAAAATGTTGTTTTCTATGAAAATATTATGCCTTTTGCATCAGATGCATTCTCTGATCCTGGTCAAGCACAAAATCACATACCAACTAATATGCTTACTACATTCACAGATCCATTTGACATCACTTACAATACATCTTTTAAGAATCCATTGCATAACATTGTCACATGTTCACCTGCATCACAAACAGATGTTCTAGATACCATATTGCATAATCATGCATCCCATCCTGATTACATTGCTTCTGATTCAAGTGAGTTTCTAGAGCAATTAGCTCTAATTATTACTCATGATCATGCTTCCTTAGATGTATTTCTCAGAGGCTCAAAATTTGAAGCCTCAGGGATAGTTCATCAAGATCACACTGGTCTTAGAAGATCAAATAGGACAAGAAGGCCTCCAACATACCTGAAGAATTTTTATTGTTTGATGTCTTCTGCAACAGAATCAGCTAATCCTAATTCTTTCTTATAGTATCCTACTTCACAAGTAATTATCTCACTAAAGACAGACCCTTTAGCTAAACCCATGCATGTAGAACCTAGGAATTATGATGATGCTATTACAGATACTAATTGGAAGTCATCCATTGATAATTAACTTCTTGACTAAAGAATAATAAAACCTAGACTTTGACTAAACTCTCTGATGGTAAAAAAGCAGTAGTGAATTGTAGATGGGTCTTCAAACTCAAACTTAACCCGGATGGCTCCATAGAGAGGTATAAGGGGCGGCTTGTGGCCCAGGGTTTCTCTCAAACTCGTGGAGTGGACTACAAGGACACTTCAGTCCAGTGGTAAAAATGAATACATTTAGACTTGTGATGGCTATTTTGGCTATAAAGCAGTGGCATTTACACCAATTGGATGTGAACACAGTGTTCCTTCATGGTGATTTAAATGAAACAGTTTTCATGAAGCCTCCACCAGGATTACAACTTTCAAAAATAGGCTTGATTTGCAGATTGGACCGCTCTCTCTGTGGATTGAATCAGGCGAGTAGACAGTAGAACACTAAGTTTGCAACATCCCTCATCAATTTGGGCTATGTACAATCCAAACATGATTACATCATGTTTACCAAAATTAATTCAAAACATATTACTGTGATTTTGGTGTATGTTGATGACCTTGTGCTAGCAGGTGATGATCTTAAGAAAATCAACCATATCAAACAGTACTTCCATGGCCTCTTCAAGATCAAATACCTTGGTGAACTCACCTATTTTCTTGGCATGGAGATTTCCAAAGTCCAAAGGGGAATTGCTATTTGCCAACAAAAATACTGCATTGATCTTCTTAAGGATTATGGCATGCTGAATGCCAACTCAGTTTCAATGCCTATGGACTACACCACACATTTATCGAAGAGCTCAGGCACTGCCCTTGAATCAACTTCAGAGTATGGAAGACTTATAGGGTGACTGCTCTACCTTACCAACACTCGACCAGAGCTCTGCTATGTAGTGAAAAAACTCTGTCAGTTCCTTGATTGTGCGACAGACAAACACTTTGAGACAGCTTTGGGGATCCTCAGGTATCTCAGGAGCGCACCAGTCATGAGTCTATTCTTCTCAGCTAACATAGATTTACTCCCATCAAGGTTCTCTGACAGTAATTAGGGGACATGTTCTAATTCACGAAGATCAATTACAGGGTATTGTTTTTATCTAGGTACTTGAATCATTTCCTGGAAAAGCAAGAAACAAGATACAGTTGCTACATCATCGTGTGAAGCAAAATATAGGGCCCTTGTAGCAACAATCAAGGAGGCACAGTGGCTAAGGTTCATACTAGAAGAGTTGAAGGTAGACCAGGGGAGACTGATAACAATCTATTGCGATAGTCAGTCAGCTCTGCACATAGCCGCTAATCCCATCTTCCACGAACGGACAAAGCACATTAAGGTTGATTGCCATGTCGTG
>NC_029792.2:106415800-106429289 GCF_000816755.2 Arachis ipaensis | reverse complement strand
TTCTAGCACTGAACAAACAGCTAATATCTTGACAGAAGCCCTTGCACCCAATCCATTTTGAGCTTGTCACGCCAAACTTAAATTAATCGAGATCTCCAATTCAAGTTTGAGAGGGGGTGTTACATGATAAAGACTCCATAGTGCAACAGTTATATTAGATAAAAAAGATTAGCTAGTGAACTGAAGTTAGTTAGGTTGTTAGTGTGCTATGCAATTGGTAACCGGTGCAGCAAGTCAATTATAAAGTTTAGTTAGAAACTATATATATATATATATATAATAGTTGAGGGTTAGATTCTTCTAGATCAATTTTGTATGAAATGAAATCAGATTCTTTCTTTTCTCCCTTTCTTTTCTCTATGATAGTTGATCCTTCTTTTTATTCTTTATTTTTCTATTGCTCCGTTCCCCTTTTTTCTCTTCTCTTCACACTTGAACTCACTTCACAGAATTGATGAGAGTTGCTCTATTTCATCCCTTTATTTTCAAATATTGTTCAACATTAAAATTTTTTGGTTATGAATTATTTTATAGTTATTAGAAAAATTTAATATAATCAAATTTGTTAGTAGCTTTTCTTTTTCAAAAAGATTATAAATAAATAAATAATAGCGCATAATAAAATATGGAAAAAAAATTATCATACTGGAATTCCAACAGCTACGCCACGCCTCACCGCTGTAAAAGAAAAAAAATCTGCTTTAGTTGATAGTTCACATCTCAAAATGCAATCCAATAAAGTAATTAATGCAATTTATGTTGTTTGAAATAGGCCAAAGGAGGTCTTGTAATTAGTGGCGGAGCTTCAGAAAATTTTTTGGGAGGCCAAACATGTTTTTTAACACAAAATGTATAATAATAGTCAAATTAAACTAAAATTTGGTTAAAAATATTTATGGACCTTTTTTATCCAATAAATATATTAATTTCTTTTTAATTCACACATCTTAAGTAATGAGACAAAGATTATAAAAAACACAATCTGATGACTCACTATCCGAAATAAGTAACAGTGTTTGAAAATAAATAAATCGATTGCATCCGAGATACATACAAACTGCACATTTGTTCATAAATCGGATACGCAGTACCCTAAATTCGTATTATAGTATTTGTATTATTGTACTCGTATAATTACTTACTAACGCATCTAAGGTACTAAGTACTCAATTTATGAATAAATGTGCAGTTTATATGTATCCCGGGTGTAATTGATTTATTTATTTTTAAATATTGTTACTTATCCTGGGTATTGAGTCACCAGGTTGTGTTTTTTATGATCTTTGTGTTTCTGTACTCGAGATATATAATCCTATTTAAATTAGTAAATATCCTATAGATTACACATTTCGATAAATATTAAATTTATTTAATTTAAATATGAAAAAGACAATATATAAGATATCTCAATATTATTTCATGTTTTTTTTATATTACTAAATTAGCACAACAAATGTTCTAAAAAAAAAACAAAGAATGATTTTTTACTTTCTTTAAAAAAATTGTGAAAAAACTAAGAAAAGAAGAGGAGAATATAAAACACTATTTGAGCATTGTTAGAAATAAAATTTGAACCCATAATCCCATAAAAAAAAAATAATTTTATTAAGATAGCCAAATCAACCATAAAAGATTTTATATTATCATATGTATAATTACTAGTTTGTAAATATTTTGGGGATATGAGTCTCCATTGTCAATACTAAGATTCTCTTCTACCTGTGATAATCAGATAATTTTTTTTGTTTTAAATAAGTAAAAGACACTTGAAAATAAAAAAGTAGAAAGAAACATATGGCAGTGTTTTGCCACATTTACTTACTAGAGAGAACAGTATGCATATCGGTTAAGAAACTCTGGTTGACAGTGTTTGTCGACAATGCATTTTCTGCAAAATTGGTGGTGTAATAATTAACACCAAGAAAATCAAATGAGCCCTTTACATATTCTGATTCATGTTTCTTGAACTTGGGGAGTCTGCTGCCCACTAAAGATCTCATACTCTCTGGATAGTCACCATATGTAATTGGATGAGCAAACCTGAAATTTTTTTTTTAATTAATACTTTTCAAATAATGTTCAATTACAATTGTTTGAGTTATAAAAACAAGGTTAAAAGTTAAGTAAACTACATAGGCTTCCAAAATAATATATCAAGGGAATTAATTATTTACTTGTTGAGATTTTCTCTATCTTTTTTATTTTATTTTGAGTAAATTTCAAAATAACGAATCCTGATAAATTTAATTATGAATAAACTAAACTAACTCTATATTTATAAAAGATGATTTATGTGTGATAAATTAAAAATATTCAAATATTAATTTTGTTTATAGACAAATTTATTAATATTCTAAATTTTTATGAGGAAAAACTGATAAATTTTCATCTTCTATAGGTATAAAATTAATGTTTGTTATTCATGAATCAATTTTTTAATATTCTAAATTTTTATGAATAAAAATAATAATTTATTCTTTTATTTTAATATAAGTAATATAATTAATACCATCCAAACCAAAAGTCCAGAGCCCGTTTAGCAGCTTTGCGATCAGCAGCACTATTTGATTTTGGTTCCATCCAATGAGTCACTAAGGTGATTCCAATTTGTCCTTCTTGATAAGCCTGTTTATATAAGTATAACCATTCAATTAAATTTCTTAAAGTATACAACAATTAATAACAAACAAGTAAAAAATATAGAGAATATGGCTTTTCGTTTAATTAAAAAATGCTTTAATTAAAAGACTTTTTTAAATTTATATAACTCAATCTGATATANTTTTTTAGTTCTAACTAATTTTGGAAGGAAAAAGTATCTAACTCCTGCTATAACTGTCACTTCTTGATTCTTGATTTCTTATTTAACACTACCCTTTGTCACAATTAGGTGTATCATTATAAATAGAAGAGTAATTATCCAAATTAAATCGATCCTAAAAATTTTAAAAACGAACATTTTAATTTTCAAGAAAAATTAACACATAAATCAATCTTTAAGGTTTTACTCTAACAGGTAAATTAGTTTTCAGTTTATTTTTTGGCAGAATAATTACCTACATCAGTTCCTAAAAATTTTAAAAGCAGATATCTTAATTCTCAAGAAAAATTAATACAATCTACAACGTTTCTCTTTTAGACATAATAGCCCCGTCCATTTTACTTTTACTATTTATCGACCTTTATTATTAACTTAGTTTTGTGCATGTGGACGATGATACTAGCATATTAATACACTCTTTTCGTTAGAAACAAGTAAGGTGAATAATGATTTTTTTGAAATCCAAACTAAAATATTTTCTTTTAATACAAACATATTTTTTAAAATAGGACATCTTTTAATTATATTAAATAAAAAAATATCAAATGATTTCAATCTTGAATTTCTTGTAGAATAATCTCTAATAATAATTTATTTTACTTTTTTTAGACAGAGAATTGTTATGTCTGACGAAAAAAAATGTTGGGGATTGATCTGTGAATTAATTTTTCTTGGAGACTAAAATGTCTGCTTTTAAAATTCTTGGGGGCTGATCTGGGTAATTACTGCCAAAAAATGAACCGAGGACTGATTTATTTGTTAGAGTAAAACTTTGGGGATTGATCTGTGTATTAACTTTTGTTGGGGACTAAAATGTCCGCCTTTAAAATCCTTGGGGACTGATTTGGTAATTTCTCTAAATAGAATAAACTCCCAAAATGATACCCGATAATTTATATCACTGACAAAAAGAACTCCCAAAAATGCTGACGATAAATAAGGTTACGAAAGATTTGAAAATGCGACAAAAAGAACTATATATTAAATATATATTCTAAAAAAAAGACTTTAAAGATCAGGTTTTGATGCAAATTTTTGCAATCATTATTAGAAAAATAAGATATTTTTATCCTTAAAATTTGTTAATTTTATGTCAAGTGAATTATTTTTAAAAGTTTTTTTTATTGTGAATTACCATCTTTTTTTGAAAAATAAAAAGAAAAGTCTAGAGATCAAATTTCGTTCTGAATTTTTTATTGTACCTTCTAAATATTTATTCAAATGTTGGCACAAAAATTCAAATCAAATAGATAAACCGTTTGCTGAATACAAAAATTTTTTTGTCACTTACAAAAAGTATAATAATTATTAGTTATTTTTGTTGCATTTTCAAATCATTCAAAGGCTATTTTGTCAATAACATCTTTTAGAGACTTTTTTTGTCAGTGGTTGAATCTTTCGGGTACTAAATTGGTAGTTAACCTTTATATCATTTAATTCGCTATTCTGATCATGAATGAGGCGATGATTCTCAAATTGGGCCATGCAGAATCAAGTCCAAGTGAGGATGTGTCAGCATCAATTCCTTTAGAGGAGTTAGTTACAAATGATGGACACGTGGTAGTGGATCCGATTGATCAGGAACCAAAAAGGGGGCGTAAGAATGAGAGTTATTAATAAGCGGTTAGGAGGCTATGATTGATAGCACATAGTGGTATAATTCCTCTCTAACAAATTCAGTTTCCTTTCCCTGAATTTCAGCTACTAATCTTCTTTCTTCTTTCTGATCATTAGGTCTTTCAAACACTAGCAAAACCAAATGACTGATGCTTAATTTCTCTTGTCAATTCCTTCTACTATACTCTTTCCTTATTTTTTGTTAATTTTTACTATTTCTGCTGCTACACTATTATTACATTGGGTTAATTCCCTCTGATATTGTACCACTTCCTATTATACATATCAAATATATAACATTCATCTTTTCACCCTCATATTTGGTGCTTTCGTTTCGTCATGGTTGTTGCTAATAACACATGCATGAGGAGTTTGGAGGAAAACATTAAATGCTTGTTCAAGATGATTGAAGAGGTAACCAATGAAAATCGCGCTGAGCATGCCAGAGCTATTGGGGTGACTAATCTAAAATTTGATGCAATCCAATCCTCTCTGAACTAACTGATTCAGGATTGATCTCAGAATAGATCTCCATCACAGGAGCAAACCTATGTTTTGAGCTTAGGACACAACCCACCTTCTCATCTCGCACAATATCAGAGGGTAAATTTTGACTTACTGAAATTTGATGGCAAGAACAGTTTAGGATAGATTTTCTCATTGGATCAGTACTTTGATTTTTTCAAAGTGCCAGAGGAGGAAAGAATCGCAATTGCCACTATTCACATGTTGGCTATCGCTACCTAGTTCTAGATGTCGCAACATACATCCCAATTCCGCTCTTGGACGCAATTGAAGTGAGCTATTGAATTGGAATTTGGACTGTTCTTATTTGAATATCCACGAGAGGTATTATTCAAGTTGCAACAAACTACCTCGGCTAGTGACTATTATGCTAAATTTGTTGCATTATCTAATCGTACTAGCATTGTTTCCCCTGATGCCTTGTGAGATTGTTTCATTAGTAGCTTGAGATAGGACATTAGGAGGAAGCTTGAAGCTCAGTACCCCCATCCCTAATGAAGGCTCTAACCTTGGATCATTTATATGAAGATAAGTTTACTTCAGCACCTAGAACCCAGTATGGCCCTTCAAATTACAAATCACCAACGACCACCGTGTCGCTCACTTATTCAGTACGCACCCCAAATTGTAGCAACTTGCCTCCACTTCTACCAATGTCACAACAACGTCCTTTCCTTGCACCTAACAAACCCCCAATTCAAAGATTAAGCCCAACAAAAATCCCAAGCAAACATGAGAAGAGATTATGCTACTGGTGCGATGAAAAATTTTTAGCCTCTCATAAATGTTCCAATCGCCAATTCATGTTGTTACAACTCAAAAGTGAGAATGATTTGGCTCTTGAAGGGGTTGGCACTGGCAATCAACTAGTGGATGACAGTGATAACATAATGCGGCAGCTAGAACAACAAGTACTAGAGCATCATCTTTTATACAATGCCATGCTTGATACTAATGGTCCCGCAACATTTCACATGACAGCTTCAATTGGTAGCTTAGAAATGCTAGTGCTATCACAAGGAGGCAGCTCGGATAGCTTCATCCAACCACAAGTTGCTAGATTTGTGAATCTCCCTTTGGAACCAACCTCGGATTTTAAAGTTATAGTGGGTAATTTCGATGTCTTGACAGTTGAAAGTTGAGTTCCCTCTCTGGATGTGAATTTTCAGGGGTTCAAAGTGACAATTCCGAATGTCTATGTATTGAATGTGGCTGGTAGGGATTTGGTTTTGGGCACTACATGCCTTAAGAAGCTTCATATGCCCATATTATGGACTACAATGCTGGATTCATCAAATTCATACATGAGGGGAAATTTATCATCGTTTTTGGATAACACAATCCTCCACCACTCCCAGCTCAATATAATCATATTCAGAAATTGGTGACTACAAACTCTACTGCTGAAGCATTCACACTGGAACTGCAACCAACTCTCAAGGATGAGTTACTTGTCCTATAGCTCCCAGAGAACTTACAACAAGAATTGGTAGTGTTGCTTCACACTTATGCATCCGTGTTCGCTTAGCCATCAGGTCTACCACCTCAACGTTCCCATAATCATAGCATCCTTTTAGTGCAAAGGGCTGACCTAGTGAAGCTAAGGTCGTACCGATACCCTCATAGTCAGAAATCTCAAATAGATCCTATGGTCCAAGATATGTTATAGCAAGGCATCACCCAACTTAATAAGAGTCAATTTTCTTCCCAAATTTTTCTAGTGAGAAGGATAGTTCATGGTGCCTTTGCACTAATTATCACACCTTGAAGAATGTTACTATTAAGGAAAGATTTTTCAAACCCACGATAGATGAGTTACTGAATGAATTATTTGGTGCCACTGTGTTTTCTAAGCTTGATCTGCATTTGAGTTATGACCAAATTCTAGTTTGACCTGAAGATCGTTTCAAAATAGCCTTCGAACACATCAAGGGCTCTATGAGTGGTTAATTATGCCGTTTGACTTAACTTATGTGCCTGCCACAATCCAAAGTCTCATGAACAATGTCTTTCAGTCGTATTTAAGGAAGTTCATTTTGGTCTTCTTTGATGATATACTTATGTATAGCCCCTCTTGGCATGAGCATCTTAGTCACCTGAAAAAGGTATTAAAAGTTGTTGTAACAAGAGTATCTATTTGCTAAACATTTCTAGTCTCTTTTCGGGTTAGCAATGATAGATTATTTAGGCCACACGATTTTCAAAAAACGGTGTGCACATGGAGTCGGATAAAGTGAGTGCTGTGATGGTGTGGCCACAGCCTTCTAATCTAGGAAGCTCTGGGTTTACTTATCCTCACCAATTAGGCACTTTATTAAAGGGTATGCGTTATTAGCAGTTCGCTTGACGAATTTGAAGATGCTTTCGCTTTGAACGATTAGGTCGCAACTAGCTTTGACCTTAAACTTGCCAATTAATCCCGACTAATTTTAGCCTAGCCTAACTTTGACTTACCCTTCAAGTTAGAGACCGATGCTTTTGGTATGGGTATAGGGGCTGTGCTGTCCCAAGGCAACCAACCTATAGCTTTTTTTTCTCTCCCAAAAGCTCTCTCCATTGATGTAGAGCTGGTCAGCTTATATTCACAAATTCTATGCTATTACCAAGGACGTGGCCAAATTCAGACACTACTTAATTGGTAAGAAGTTTATTATTCAAACATGTCATAAGAGTCTCAAGTCTTTATTAGAGAAAGATTTGCATACTCCAGAACAATATCGTTGGTTGCATAAGTTTTTGGGCTATGATTTTGATATATAGTATGAACCAGATCTTGAGAATGTTCTAGCTGATGCACTTTTTTGTTGCTATTTGGCTGCTTCGTCTAGCCCAAAATTAGATTGGTTGGACAGACTGAAGAACGACATCGAGCTGGATGAGAATCTAAAGGCCATTCGTGTACAATGCAGCAATAATTTGTTGGAGGATCCAAATTATAGATGCAAGAATGATATTTCACTGTGGCGTAGTTAAGTTGTCATTCCAACCCAGAATAGCCTTATCAAGTTAATTTTACAAGAGTATCATGATAGTGCTGTTGGCAGTCATGTTGCGCTTACTAAAACAGTGGAGCGAATATGCTCTTCCTTTTATTGGCCAAATAGATATTCGCCTTTATGTCCTTTCTTGTTCCATTTGTCAAAAGGCAAAAGTGGAGACTAAGCTGCCCGCTGGATTGTTATACCCATTATCAATTCAGTCTCTGGTGTGAGATGATATTTGTATGGATATTTTATCGTGGTCGTGATTGATCGGTTGACCAAATTTTTCCACTTCATCCCCCTTAAACATGACTTTAATAGCAAAATGGCTGGCAAAGCTTTTGTAAAGAATGTTGTTAAGCTTCATGGGTTTCCACAGTCAATTGTTTCTAACAGTGATAAGGTGTTTGTATGTAAATTTTAGCAGCAATTATTCAAACTCCAAGGAACAAGGTTGACGATGAGCTTCGCATATCACCCTCAATCAGATAGTCAAAGTAAAACCTTGAACAAGTCTCTCAAAATGTATTTGAAATATTTTTGTTTTGAGCATCTAAAGAAATGGTTAGAAATGCTTTAATGGGATGGATTTTGGTGTAACACGTCGTTTCATGGCAGCATTTGGATGACTCCATTCAAGACCTTGTATGGAAGAGAACCACCTACTGTGGTGCGCTATGAATTTTCCGCTGCTAATGAGCCATCGTTGTAAGAGATGCTATTATAGTGGGATAAGCTCTTAGAAACCTTGGAACAGAACCTCACTCGAGCTCAACAATTTATGAAAGCTTTCGCTGATAGACATCGCTGACAAGTTGAATTGTACGAGGGCGACCTGCTTTTGGTGAAATTACAACCTTATCGGTAGCATTCGATTGCTTTAAAGAAAAACCAAAAGCATAGCGTGCATTATTTTTGTCCATTTAGGATAAAGCAGAAAATCAATCCAGTGGCTTACAAACTGGAGTTGTCTGCGAATGCCAAAATCTATTATGCATTCTATATTTCTACTTTGAATAAGTATAGGGTGACAATGTCACTCATTACTTACCATTGTCACTGTGTACTACTACAATGAACCAATTTTACACCCTCATAAGGTGCTGAATCAGCATACCATTATTTAGGATGGCAAAGAAGTTAAGGAGATCTTATTGAGAGCTGGCTGAATAGTCTAGCAGTACATTATCACTCTTCAACTTTGAGGACAAAGTTATTTTTAATGGGGAGGGTGATGTTATGTGAATGAATGAGGTGATAATTCCCAAATTGGGCCATGCACAGCCAAGGCCAAGTGAGGACGTGTCAGCAAAAATTCCTTTAGATGAGTTAGTTATAAATGATGGACATGTCACACATAACAGCGGATCCAATTGATTAGAGACCAAAAAGAGGCTTAAGAAGGAGCTACCAATAAGCGGTTAGGATGCTATGATTGGTAGTTATAGTGGTACAATTCCTCTCTAATAAATTTTGTTTCTCTTCCCTAAATTTTTTCTTCTTCTTTTTGATCAGGTCCTTCAAGCACTAGTAAGACCAGATGACTGATGCTTGATATCTCTTCTGGTCAATTTCTTCTACTATATTCTTTTCTTATTTTTTTTGTTAATTTTTACTATTTCTACTATTACACTATTGTTACATTGGGTTAATTTTTCCTGATATTATATCACTTCCTATTATACACATCAATATATATATAACATTTAACTTTTCACCCTCACACATTTTCATATGCTTTTTATTAAACTTCAATCATAATTATTATTAAAAAGTTTTTGACAAACAAAATTCTTCAATTGAATTATAATTTAAAATCACCAGTCACCACCAAAATTTTTGTTAAAATACAAGAAAATTTTTACATCAAGATTTTAATAGTAAAAATTTAATTTATTGATATTGAAGTTCTCATTTTTTACATGTATTTTGGTTATTGAAGCTTACTTTCTCACATACTACATAAAAATGTTCTAATTTTATTTTTATTATTTTTAAGGAGTATTCTTTGAGTATTTGTTAGCTAGCTAAGCTAATGTTTTAAATAAGGTGAATTCTATCAAATCTTTCTAATTTTAAAGGATAATTTATCCTTTGTTACATGTCATAATATTAGTAGTTGAATTAGATTGGTTTATCATGGTTAAATTTAAATTTTTATTTAATATAAGTTTTGATAACCCAACTAACTAGGGGCGTAAGTTACTGAACTGGACCAAAAATTACCATAAAACCGAATCGAAATTTATAACAATCAAAGTAAAAAACTCGTTTTTTTTTTGTTTTTTCTTTAAACCAATCAGTTCGGTTCAGTTTTCGGTTGGATCAATAAAAATCAAACCAAACACTAGCCTATAGCAATGGTTCATTTACCAATTTGCCCTTTAACCTAGTAACAATTAACAAAATCCTTAACCCTCTGCGCAGTCACGCAGTACGCCTCCCTCCCTCTGAGTATGTTATCCATCCTCCTCTTCGATCACTCTAGAGAGTGAGAGACTGAGCTTACTAAGCCTGCATCTTCTAAGTCTTTGTTCCTCAACCTCCATTGTAACTAGATCCTCTCCTCTCTGCGGTTCAAGTCACTTAGTCATCATGACACTCAAACGCGCCTCGAGCAGTCAGAGCCATCATCGTCGCTCTCAAGCACGCCATCGCAAGTCGCAACTGCAGTAGTCTTCGTCGCAGGAGTAGCACAGACAGAGAGCCAGAGAGCGCCATCGTCCAGTCCTTTCCGTCGTTGATCAACCCTTTCCATCATCGAGCAACCACATTCAGAGTCATCACAGTAGTCTGCGAAGATGTAGCAATCATCACCGATCAGCCCTCTTTTCCCCGAGCAACAGCATCACGAGCCTTCTCTTGCAGCTCAACAATGTCTTCTTCGGAGGTTAGTATATTCACAATTTTTGGATTAAAATTTGTTGTTGTTGCTGGTCTATTGATGATCAGGTTGATGAGGTTGCTTAGAGTCATCATTATATTGTGTGTTATGAGTTTTTTGAATTGTTGATATTTTTACATAGAACAGTTAATGGTCTTAATTTTTGTTTTCAGTAAAATTTGTTGTTACTAGTCCTAATTTGTTGTTGTTGCTGGTCCTAATTTTTTGTTGAATAAAATTTGTTGTTGTTTGATGAACAGATAATTTATACGCTTTTTGGCATTGTTTTTAGGTAGTTTTTAGTATATTTTATTTATTTTTTATTATATTTTTATTAGTTTTTATTCAAA
The DNA here is from genome assembly GCF_000816755.2 of Arachis ipaensis. Taxonomy (NCBI): domain Eukaryota; kingdom Viridiplantae; phylum Streptophyta; class Magnoliopsida; order Fabales; family Fabaceae; genus Arachis; species Arachis ipaensis. The sequence goes on along the minus strand of NC_029792.2, from coordinate 106,418,111 downwards.
ATTCACATTTCTGGACTTTACTATGAGTTTGTGTGTTTTTTTTGTGATTTCAGGTATTTTCTGGCTGAAATTGAGGGACCTGAGCAAAAATCTGATTTAGAGGCTGAAAAAGGACTGCAGATGCTGTTGGATTCTGACCTCCCTGCACTCGAAATAGATTTTCTGGAGCTACAGAAGCCCAATTGGCACGCTCTCAATTGCGTTGGAAAGTAGACATCCTGGGCTTTCCAGCAATATATAATAGTCCATACTTTGCCCGAGTTGAGATCACGCAAACTGGCGTTTAACGCCAACTTTCTACCTTATTCTAGCGTTAAACGCCAGAACTGGCATAAAAACTGGAGTTAAACGCCAGAAACAGGCAGCAACCTAGCGTTTAACTCCAAGAAAAGTCTCTACACATGGAAGCTTCAATGCTCAGCCCAAGCACACACCGAGTGGGCCCTAGAAGTGGATTTATGCACTATCTATCTTAGTTTACCCATTTTCTGTAAACCTAGGTCAATAGTTTAGTATAAAAACTACTTTTAGAGACTTACTATGTACCTGATGACATTTTACATCTGAATTTTGTATCTTCTACGGCATGAGTCTCTAAACTCCATGGTTGGGGGTGAGGAGCTCTGCTGTGTCTCGATGGATTAATGCAATTACTACTATTTTCCATTCAATCATGCTTGTTTCTATTCTAAGATATTCACTCGCACTTCAACATGATGAATGTGATGATCCGTGACACTCATCACCATTCTCAACCTATGAACGAGTGCCTGACAACCATTTCCGTTCTACCTTAGATTGAGTGTGTATCTCTTTGGTTCCTGGTTCACGAGTTTGATTGCCTCTCCTGACAACAGAGCATTCAAATCTGTGAGATCAGAATTTTCGTGGTATAAGCTAGAATCAATTGGCAGCATTCTTGAGATCTGGAAAGTCTAAACCTTGTCTGTGGTATTCCGAGAAGGATCCGGGAAGGGATGACTGTGACGAGCTTCAAACTCACAAATGTTGGACGCAGTGACAGTGTGCAAAAGGATAAATGGATCTTATTCCAACACTAGTGAGAACCGACAGATGATTAGCCCTATGAAACCCGTAGCTGGTCCATTTTCACTGCGAAGACGGATGGTAGCCATTGACAACGGTGATCCACCAACATATAGCTTGCCATGGAAGGAGCCTTGCGTGCGTGAAGAAGAAGACAGTAGGAAAGCAGAAATTCAGAAGACAGAGCATCTCCAAAACCTCAACCTGTTCTCCATTACTGCATAACAAGTATTATTTAATCCATGTTCTTTTACTCATTCCAATTAAAACTGAGAATTATTATTGATATCCTGACTAAGAGTTACAAGATAACCATATCTTGCTTCAAGCCGACAATCTCCGTGGGATCAACCCTTACTCACGTAAGGTATTACTTGGATGACCCAGTGCACTTGCTGGTTAGTTGTGCGAAATTGCAAAAGTGTGATTGTGATTTCGTGCACCATTGTTGCTAGTCCTAATGATTTATTTGAGAATAATTTGTTGCTGGTCCTAATTTTTTGTTTTGTTTACTTGTATATTGAAAATTTTTTAGTATGATTTATTGTTGTTTGAGAACAAACTTGGAATAGAGCACTGATAAAGTAATAGTTGTATCTGAATTTTTGTTGATTTATTGTGTTTGTATATAAATAGATTTTGGCTTGATAGTTGTTAACTTGTTATGTACTGTATCGTTGTTAATTTGTTATTTGATCTTGATGTATCTTTGTTGTTCATTTATGTTTGTATATATGCCAGCAAGCAATGAACAGCCCAATAATCCAGACTTGAAGTTGAAGTTGAAAATGTTAAACTTGACAAATGTGTTTGTTTTATGTTTAGTTGTTGGAATGAGTTAAAATTGTATTAAATTTGAATGTAATGTAATGTTATTTCAGTTTGTTGATTGTTTTGAACTTTATTTTAGGATGATTAATTTTCTGTTAGTTAGAATTTAAAAATAAAAAAAGTTGACTGAACCAAACCACTTTTGATTTGGTTCAGTTGTTGCACAAACAGCAAATCGATTGGTTGGTGTTTTGAAAAAACCGAACAAATTAGTTTGGTTGGTTTTTGGTCCAAAACCAAATCAAACCAAACCAATAATACCCCTACAACTAACTAACTATGGTATAATTCTTTTTGCAATTATAAAAATCATTAAAAAATTTTATTTTGTAATTTATTTTTTCTCAAACCACATTTATTAATCATTCTCAACAAAAAAATTCTCAAAAAATAAAATAAAAGAAATATAAAAAATTATTTATTAATCATTTGT
>NC_029792.2:106414491-106415524 GCF_000816755.2 Arachis ipaensis | reverse complement strand
AATAAATAAATAAATAAATTCAAAAGACATAAAAAAAATTCTCGTAACGCTATCACTTGATAATTCTGTCTTACTTGCTTCATATTAGTAAAAAAAAATTCATCCTTCGTACAAAAATATTTTAGAAAAAAAAGCGGTTAGACTCGAGATTGTTGAAAGTAGGAGGAAAAAAAGGAGAAAAAAAAAACTATGCCATCTTCACCAAATTTGAAATTCAAATTTAATTGAAAGAAATTAAGGGAGTTTTTTTTTTGAAAATATGTTATTATTTCAAGAATCACTACAAGAAAAGAGAGCTATTTTAACATGATTTCTTTTAACAATCATAGTTAAGTGTAAAAATTAATATATATTTTTGATAAATATCACAAATGTCAAATTTTTTATATTTTTTTTATTTATAATTTGATTGTAGAAAATTATTCCTCAATTTTGACACTCATTTATTTTCAACATACTCCATTATTCCTTTTTTCGTTGAGCTCCGTCAATTTTGGCATCACACTGCTCTCAGTTTGGATCATACTACTCATTCTTCATCTTCAAAATCTTAGTTTATTCTTCAATTTCAAGATCTTATCTCATTCTTTGTTAAAAACTTTTTGTTGAGAATTTTTTATGGTCAATAAGTGTCAAAATAAATAGTATTTTTGACGGTTAATAAGTATCACAAAAATATATTCTCAAATTTTATAACAAATTATTTTTGATGGCCAATATTTATCAAAATAAGATTTAAACTTTTTTTACAATTACTTATATGTTAAAAATACTATTTTCGACAAAACTTTTATTAACATATTTTCATAGTTAAAATAATGTCAAAATTTATTTTTTTGACTAATTTTAATTTTTTTTGACACATAATAATCCTTAAAAATAGTCTATATTGTTGTAGTGAATTTCTATAATTTTACGTACTTATATATATCTCAGTTTATTTATTCAGTAAGTTTGTTCAACATACACAGCTCTAATTGAATTGTAATTAAAAATAAATTTTATTATAATGAAAAATTTTTTACTAAGTATC
>NC_029792.2:106411971-106414403 GCF_000816755.2 Arachis ipaensis | reverse complement strand
CTGAATGTAATAAAAAATAAATTCTCTTTTAAAATTCGATAAATTTGATAGAATTTACCTTTAAATAATAGTATAACTTTCTGTTCCTAAGTAAAAATTTTAATGATAAGCTTTTAGTAAAAGTCAGCTTTTGATAATTCTTATACAAGTCCTTATTGTCCCCTCTTCCTCGTGATTCCTTTCGTTAATAATTTATTTAATCTGCGCTCAATACATTATTTCTAGTAGTAAGAGAGTTCAAGAATCACCATTTTATGAGAAAGTGTAAGAAATTAGTAATTTTATTAAAATTTGATTAATAATTAATTAATAAAAAAATTTATATTTTTAAATATAATCTCATACTATTAAAAATATTAATAATAACTAATTAATGACTACAAATTATAAAATTTATTTGGTTTCTATCACTTTTTTTTTTAAATCAACGGGCAAACCCCATAATTCATAAAGTATTACGAACCTAACACTAAATTGACTTAGTAGTTTATTTTGGTTCCCAATAATGTACACTAGAGTGCCACTATAAGTTTCCTAAAAACAATTATGTTTTAAAATATAACTGTCCACTTCTAATACAAGATATATTAGTTTTTCAAAAAAACTATTAATTTGAATGTGTGTTGTTTACTCCTTTAGGGGTAGTTTTGTTTAGGTTAAATTATATAGTCGGTCCCTACATTTTTAGTGAAATTATAAATTGGTTCTTATATATACTTTAAAAGTTTGTAATTGAATTTTTAAAGAGAATTAAAATTTACAATTTAGTCTCTGTTGGTCAAAAAGTGTTGATTTAACAGAATATTCTCAGAATATGCTGAGAATATTCTATTAAAATAGAGAATATACTGAGAATATTCTATTAAATCAAATACTTTTTGAACGACGGGGACTAAATTACAAATTTTAATTATCTTTAGAGACCCAATTATAAACTTTTAAAGTATAAAAACCAATTTACAATTTCACTGAAAGTGTAGAGACCAACTGTCTAATTTAACCTTTTGTTTACTTGCTAGCTCTCATATACATTAAAATATTATTATTAATGTTACCAGGCCATTCCTTTCTTTACAAAAATAACTATTCTAAATAAAATTTCACATATAGAAAGTAAAATCTGATTTTGATAATGTTTAATCTTATATAAATAAACAAAACTATTTTTAAATAAATAAACACATATATTATTATTATATCTATCATTATAATTAGGGTTAAGTACGATTTTAGTCTCTAACGTAGAGACTGAAAATTTATTTCGTCTCCGCCTTTTTTTTTTTTGTTACAAAATGGTCCTAAAGGTTTTAATTTATTTTAAAATCGTCTTTTTTACCAATTTTATTTTTTATTACTAGATTACCCCTCATTAAAAAAATTATAAAAAAAAAGAGTAAAGTATCGTTTTTGTCCATAACGTTTGAGTTAAGTTCTATTTGTGTCCCTAACGTTTAAATCGTCCTATTTGTATCCTTAACGTTTATAAAAGTGATTTAATATTATCCTACTATCAATTATACTAACAAATCAGATTATATTTTTCAATTATTCTCACTTGAATGTATTCATTCTCAATTAGGTATCACTTGGATGTGGTCGATTTTAATATTATACTCACTATTTGTGTTTAGATTCAATTATGTCCCTAGAAAAATGAATTATGTAAATGTTGTAGGAATTAGTTTCAACATTTGATGAGCTATTTTTCGGAGTAGATCATCGATTCTATCCCAAACATTTGTATTCTAACTTCAAGAAGGGATTTTTAAAACTCAAACTAAAGCACTCATTATGTGTAATTGACGGCAGGATAACATTGAATCACTTTTACAAACGTTAGGGATACAAATAGGACGATTTAAACGTTAGTGGCTTCAGCTTTCGATTTTGGTTCTGCATCTGCATTTGGATATGCTTCTTCTTCTATATCTACATCTGTATCTGGATCTGCTTCTTTTTCTGCTTCTGCTTTGTTTTTGCTTTGTTTCAACTTCTGATTCTGCTTTTAATTCTTATTTTGATTTGTTATTTTTCTGATTTCATTGTTGTTGTGTGTTAATTTTGTTGTTGAATTTAATGTTGTTAATTTTTGCATTTGAATAATCTTTAATATGATTATTGGAATTTAATGGGAGTAAGGGTGGTCGTGGTTTTGCTTCCGGTGGATTTTGAGGAAGGGTATTTTCGTCCGAAAGACGATTTTAAAACAAACTGAAATATTTGAGATCATTTTGTAGCGAAAAAAAGACCGGACGAAATAAATTTTCAGCCTCTACGTTAGGGACTAAAATCGTACTTAACCCTTATAATTAAATTAAATTAAATTAAAAGTTCTATCTTAATATTAATTAGAAACATATAATAATGATTGAATTCCACTTTCTCAAAATTTATATAGCACACACTCATAGAAAATAATAATATATACTTTA
>NC_029792.2:106411295-106411960 GCF_000816755.2 Arachis ipaensis | reverse complement strand
AGTATAAATTAAAAATAAAATTAAACATACTGTCATGTAATTTTATTTAGATATATATAAATATAAAAGACATATGTGTGATGTGTCAGACAATGAATGTTAAATAAATATTATATCTAAAATGAATTAATTTAGCAAAATGTTTGTGTTTCATAGATTTTAATTAATTTTAAGGCGTACCTGATAATTGGTCTTGTACAAAGAGACAGCTGCTGCATGAGAAAGGATCAAATGGTGTGCAACGATGTAAGGCTCAGTGGCTGAGTTTCCAGCACTGCAATTTCCAACGTAGTTAGAGCATCTTCCGGGTGCAAATGTTCCACCATTGTAGCCATTCATGCTGAATGACAATGGTTCATTCAATGTCACCCAATGCTTCACTCGGTCACCAAATGTCTTGAAGCAGAATTCAGCATAGTTTCCGAAATCCACCCTGATTAATAATTAATTAATTCCGCTATATTATCAACAAGAATTTTATTAATTTCTGCCCACTCTTATTTATGACTGTATTTAATAAAAATATTTTTGTAAACGTGTCTAATAAAAATGTCTTTTTTATGAATGTATTTAATAAAAATATTTTTATAAATGTATCTTCTCGATATATCTCTTTATACATGTGTTTAAAATATAATAATTAATTATTATTGATAATAAGTTAA
>NC_029792.2:106407525-106411270 GCF_000816755.2 Arachis ipaensis | reverse complement strand
ATGTTTATGTATTTATTACATTTATATGTTGAATTTTATTGGTAGATACTGAATACTTTTCCATCGTATATGTAGTATTACTCAAATTAAATTAAATTAAAATAAGTATAAAAAAATAATTTTTAATTAGTTAATATTAGTTTTTTTTTAATTCTAATTTTTTTTAAAATTAAAAATTTAAAATTAAAAATAAAAAATTTTATCTTTTAGAATCTAAAATATAAAATAAATAAAATAATTTAAAAAAAAGTAAAAGATATTCATTAAAAAAAATTGACTCCCTCTCATTACTCATATTTGGCCATTTGATTGAATTAGCTTACACTATTTGAGAACCAAGAAATCCTCCGTACTCATCTTCAAGAGCTTGTGGTAGGTCCCAATGAAAGAGAGTAACAAATGGAATTAAGCCTGCCCCAAAGAAGAATTAGCATAAGAAAAGTAGAAAACTGATTGATGAACTGTAATGATATAAGATTTTTTTTTTAAAAATATTTAAAGAAATTTCTATAATTTATTAAATAAAAGTTAGATAATTTTAAATTGTAATGATAATGCGTTCTTTCCTTTGGAATATCATTTAGAAACAAAATATTCATAAAAAATTAATTATGTATAGATAGAATTATCCTTAAAAAGATAATTTTATTTGGTATCTCCAAGAAAAAATAATTTAGAGGTTAAATATATTCAAAAGGTTGAATTTTTTTTTGAAATTTCTATAGTATATTTATATGCAAACTAAATCTTTGAGTATCAAATAAATTTTTTTAAGCGGATAAAGTATTGTTTTAGTTCATCTAGTTTAAATTAAATTTCAATTTCGTTCCTCATATTTGAGGTGTCTTAATTTTATCTAAAATATTTTATTTTATCTTATTTTAATCTTTTGGTTAAAATTAATTTGTTTTTTCAAAACACAAAACTACCATTCTTGTGTATCTCACCCCTACATAGTTACATGGCTGTTTTCATACTAATCACCATTAGCATTATCATATAATAAAAAATAAACGCGTGTATCTGTTAGGTCTAGTTAAAATGATTAATTATGTCTAATGATGGAAGAATTAATTAGTGAAATAGTCAGAGGTTGACCATTTGAGAGGATCTCATCAATGAGATCATTGTAGAATTTAACTCCCAAGGCATTGACTTTTCCTTTGCCCTCTGCAAGAAATCACTTTCCCCATTATGTCACATGAAAGGAATGCCAACAATAATATTAATAGTTTAATTTCCACTTATTGGATAATCTTACCAGGAAATATTCTTGGCCATGAGATGGAGAACCTTATGGAATCCAAGCCAATTTCTTTAGCAAATTTAATGTCACTCTGTTAAATTAAGTAACTGGCTTAGTCCTCTAATTAACTCGAGAGATATTTAATTTTTCCTTAGAGAATTATATATCAATTATTCCATGGTGTTTGATAACCAAGTTAGTGAAATTTGTTAGTAAGTATACCTTGTAACGATGATAAAAATCGTCAGCTACATCACCATTGCTATGATCCGCAATCTTTTCTGTACATATAAAAAGGAGGAAGAAAAAAGAAAAGAAAGAAAGAAATACTGAAATTAAGATATCTCCCTCTCATAAATGTAGCTAGCCATACACAATTACACATACATCTATATATATGATTGATGTTCGTTTTAAAGGGTGGTTTGTAACTGTAATTATTGCAGTTGTAATAATACTGTGTTGCAACAATTACTATACTGCAATATATTGGATCATCTTTGTAGTGCAATGCTAGTTTATATAATCTAAATCACATTAGAACACATCAACGGGCCACAACAAATATGCGAGAAAATGTAATAGGCCACAACCATTGCAATAGACACAGTTTTCTTTTTTTTTTTTTCTCTATTTTTGTGTGTTTTTGTCATGATATCTGCTAGCAGTGTGATACAGTTAAGAACTAATCTATTTCAGATTGGAATTTTATTTGTAGGTTAATTTATTACTATCAATAAATCACTGTATGCATAAGACAGAATTCGAACTCTTACATTTTCTTAAACGAACAATGAACTAATTAATCACTCGACCAATCTAAGTTTGTTATTATAGACACAAAGTTGAGTTGTAATTAAAATAAATAATAAATAAATTGAACCGCGATGGCCACTATATCCATTATTATTATTATTATTATTATCACAATATGATTTAAAACCCTTTACAATGTTATTGGTTCTAGTTTAAATGGATCAACTGATGAGAGAGATCAGAGACCTAGAAAGAACAACCTGGATTTTGTTTGGTGAATGTATCCCATATGCTTGCTCCCCTTCCATCTATATTTGCTGCTCCTTCTGACTGAATAATTAATTTAACATATACAATTGGACAATGATGTTGTCCCAACAATTAATAAACGATAAATAAAACAAGTTATCTCTATTTTTGGTTAATTTTTTTTTTGTTACTAAATATTTTTGATAGCAGTTTATAGTGTTCATAGGTCTAGTTCTTTCTACTAAATCCAGCTAAAAATAAAAAATAAAAAATAAAAAAGGTAAATCTTTAGCTTATTAGGAGCTATTGTTTTTAACCTAGCGGTAATTATTGATGCGGGTACAATTTTTACTGTTATTCATCTGTATAGGCATCAGGGCATCACAACATATAGTAATATTGTAATTGCAATTTACAGTAGTTTCTTAAGACAATTTGAAACCATTGATATACATGCGGTCAGTAAAAGTTAGAAGAAAAATAAAGGAGCTTTAAGTAATTTAAGTGTTTGATATAAATGTGATGGATGATATTGGAACCTGATAAGCAGCAGAACCTGCACCAAATACAAAATCAACAGGGAAAAGACTTCTATTGAAAGATGCGGTGTAGTGACTTGGTGGTGTAGTTGGAGAAGATGCACTTTGAGAGCCATTAGCTAAAAGAAGAGTAGCTACGGAGAGGAGGGAAATGAAGCAAGAACATTTAACTCTCATGATTACTTTGCTTTTGTGTGATATCTAAAACTTTGATTTTTTCATGCTACATATTTAAAAGCTCGAGGTTGGAAGTATGTGTTACCAACAACAATACCCATAGCCATAGGCTCACTACAAGAAATCATAGTATGCATAACAATAATTATTTTGTATTAAAATTTCAGGGTAAACTTTTTTATCTTTATTGTTTTTAAAAAATTTTAAAATTATCTCAAACATTTAATATAATTTAATTTTATCCATAAAATTTAAAATAAATTTTAATTTTCTCCATTTCATTTAAATATATTAAATTATTAATACTCTAATTTTTTCAATTGTGCTCCATCAATCTTCCTCTTTCTCTTCTCCTTTTTTACTATCTCTTTTACCCACCAATCTATCATCAATAGGAATGACAAAAAATATGTGACGGGAAGCAAAATAAAAACCCGCAAAATCCTTATCCGTCCCACGAATAAATGAGAACGGTACGGAGATTGAGGTACCCGCTATAGAGACTCGCTAAATCTTTGTTAATATGAAATTATTAAAATATTCTCTTTATATATATACACAAGCTAAGTTAATGTGAAACTACACCTCTATATGTTTAATTTTTTTATTTAGAAACAAATTAATGATATGCATAATATATAAATTTGTACGAATTAATTATTCAAATTTGTATTATCACCGAGCTATGATCGTCGATCAAAATTTGTTAATGTTATTATGTTAAAAATTTTCTATTTTGTTTTATTTTAATTTATATGTGGAAGATTTTGAGTTTGTA
>NC_029792.2:106388638-106407517 GCF_000816755.2 Arachis ipaensis | reverse complement strand
ATCGTAGTTTTATTTTTTTTTATTTTTTAAATTTAATATCCACCCTTCTCCTCGCACGGAAGAAAATAAATAGAATCCGTGACAGAACGAAAATGAAAACGAAAACGGAAAGCAATTTCCTAAAAGGGGACGAAAGCAAGGGAGAGTCCTTGCCCCCGTGAATACCAATTGCCATCCCTAATCATCAACAGCATTAACACCACCATTCATCTTCCTTTTCTGACATATATCACCACTATCACTCTTTCGCTTCCTTTCGTTTCCATCTTTGCTTCATTGTTGACATTGTTGTTACTATTGTCTCTTCGTCCCTCCATCCCTGCCTCGTTGTTGCTCTCGTTTCTCCTCCTCATTCCAAATTTTACGTCACGAAATATTATCCTCTGTCACTCTCATCTCTCTACCCCTTAACATCTGTCTCACCATTGTCATTGTCATTGTCATACTCTTTCCATCGCTTTCGTTCCTTTACTTTTGCCTTGATGTCGTTGCATTACTACAAGAAAAGAGTTATTTCAACCCTCTTTTTTTTAACAGCCACAGTTAAATGTAAAACTTAATATATATTTTTGACAAAGTATTACAAATGTCAAAATTTTCTATTTTTTTATGAATGATTTGATTGTGAAAAATTATTCTTTAATTTTGACAGTAATTTTTTTTAACTTACTCCATTATTTCTCTTCTTTCCTTAACTCTGTCAAGTTTGGTTTAAAATCGATCATCCACTACTTCATTTTTCATATTCAAAATCTCAGTTTATTCTCTAGTTTCAAGACCTCATCTCATTCTTTAACTTCAAAATCAACGTCGTCCTGTTAGCTCACTACAACAGACGCGGCGGATGCCTGCGCCGAACTTCCTGCGGTGTCACAAACCGCAGCAACTTAGGGTGGATTGCTGCGGTTCATCTCCAAATTAGCCTTCCGACGTCGAATCGATTTGCTTTTATGTCGAACCCACCAAGCCCGCCGCTAACCCCAAACCATCTACTGATATTATAATCCAACTTCGCCTCATTATACCCAAAATTAAGGATCTGAGAAACCCGCCAAAGGAGAGTGCAGAGCGCGTGAAATGCTTCCCTACTCTACCGTGTCCCAATCTGTGACCGTGGAGTCTCGTGGTTGTTGATCCATCCTTCTCCCTCTTGCCATCGACCCTTTCCAGAATCAGATCCGTAGCTCAGATTCTTCATCGCGCGAACTCATAAGGGGCAGAGGCGCGAAACACATCTCCCGGCGCCCATCCTTGCCGCCGTTCTCCTTCGGACACCACTACCAGCTGCATCGTGCTTCCCGTTGCCGGTGGATCCATCGTCAACCAGCTTCGTAGTTTACAATACTGGTATGTATGAAACCCCTCTTTTTTAGTAAGGTTCTAGCCTGTTCTTCGTTTGTTAGCTCTGTCTCGCATATGAATTTTTCCTTTTTTTTTTCACTAAAATTAACTGGTATCTGAAAGGGTAGATCAAAGGTTTGTGAGGTAATTTTTCAACAATTTTGCTTGAAACCATAAGCCATAGAAATAAATTGGAAGTGACAACTCCTTTCCATGTAGCAGAACCTACCACCCAATTTTGAAGTGTGTAAGTTAATGAATTTGATGATCCCTCAAACTAGAAGCAGATAATTTGTATCAATTATATCTAGAATTATATTCCAAAATAATGAATCCTATTATCAAATATCAATGAAATAAAATACTTGTTTGAATTTGAATACTATATCTATCCAAAGCTCTCAGTTTTTTCATCTAACTCATAAGAGATGTGATAAGAACTTGGAGTGCTGATAAATGGCAAAGCAGTACAAAGTTGCATTTTCAATGACTTGGACATGTAAGAGTTTATCTCATGGTGGTGGTGGCTAATACTGGCAATGTCAGATTGCATGAACGTTGAGACTGGAATGGCTGGATGAGCAATAGCTGCATATGTAATGGAATGGTCAAGTTTAGACCAATAAGAAACACAAGCTGGTTGCCAAATATCCCGATCAAGAATCAAGAAGCAAGAATTCTGTTTAGTGTTAATATAACAACAGTTATCCATTATATAAACTGAAATTAGTAAATGAAGAAGCTCACCAAAGTAATCCAAGCAAGAAGTATGACATGAGTAGGTGCTTAGTAATGGGCGGTCGCGCCTGCCTATAGAAATTACATGGTAAGATGAGGATACCACATATTACAAATGAAGTGAAGTTAAAGTTTGAGTTCTAAAGTTTGATATGTGTAGGACTGTTATCTGAGCAAAGAAATCAAGTATTATATCATCTATAGCATAGTACACTTTTTAGGATTATTACTCTTGTTTCTCAGTTCCTGTTATCTCATTATTACCTATTTCTCATCCCAATACACTTACCAATTACTCATATATCTACAAACAACACAACTCCTGCTACTATTCACAATCGAAAGGCCTAGGCTACCAAATGAAGTCAATGTTAAGAGTAAAGAAAAATGATGAAAGGACTAAGATGCAACATTGGCCCAGTTAAAAATATTTCTTTTATCCCTTAAATATTTCCTTCTATCCCCTAACTATGTAGAAATATTTTCTATTAATATGCAAGATTATAACCCCCATATTCCTGCTTTAGAATTCTTAGTTACTAAGTTTAGCTTTTGTGTTTTGTTAATCACATTTTTGTTTCCTCTTGCTCTGTTCCAGACCTTAGCACAAAAATCAGTACTCTGTTCAAGACCTTAGTAAGTTTAGCTTTTCTGTTACTTCATTGACCGAGCTTGTTCCCTAAGATTGTGTTGGAGTTCTAGCACTGTTAGTATTTCAAATTAGTTCATGATTACTTCAATTTGTACTATTTTGTTCGCCTTAGTATTAATCTTTGATTTGGTAAAATAATATGACTAGTTGATCTGTTTATGTAGCCTTATATTAAGTTGAAAGTGAGGAAGTTTTGTCTGGTTGGTCTAAACAGAACACATAAAGGTGTATCTTTTTGAGACTCATAGAGGCTTTATTTTGGGGTATACTAATCAATTTGTGTTCACTTTTTATGACCAAGTGTTGTAGTTTTTCTAATGGTGTAGTTGATGATAGTGCAGCGGTATGCTAGTCACAAGTGAAATATTTTACATCAACCTTGTTTGATATTAATATATGAACGATGATATAATAAAGCTACTGATTAGACTTCTTACTATATTTTTATTCACTTGTTATCTATTTGATGATATTAGAAGCTATGGATTGTTCATTCATTGTTTCTTTAACTATAACTTCTTGCTGATATCTATTTGATGAGGTTTTATTATTAATTGATGCAACTTCCTTGTCATTCTTGTTATAATTCTATTTCAAAGAAGATTGGAAGTTATATATAAGGCCATGCTTGTGCCAATGTGGAAGTTATATATATATTATGCCAACTTGTCATGTTTACCAAAGTATCTAATTCCGCATTTGGTATAAAAAGGTCCAAATTGTTGAAGAACAAGTCAGAGCTTCTGTTGAGCACAACCTGGGAGAGCTTATCAGAGCATTACTGCTGGGTTTTTTGACAACAATACAAGGTTCACATAGTACATTCAATGCTGTTAGTTCATCACAGAATTGGAATCAGCTCTGAAATTTTTGTTTGCCTATATGTATTACAGTGTTTAGGACTGAAGAGAACACTTGGAATTCCTCCTGCGTGAGTGCAAGGAAGAGGACGCAGGTACTTGATTACTTGAAAATTACACCATTTTCTGCCTCTGCCTGATACTTCTTGATTCATCTGATAATAAACTGGCTTTAGGATTTGCACTTTCTAGGTTGTACTATAACTTGGTTTGCTTATTGGGAATGAATAGAAATCTTAGCAATATGTGTTTGCGTCATGTCAATGACCAACTCTCCTAAAGTTTTATTCTTGGCAGTATTGCGATATTGTACATGGATTTATTTTGTCTTGGCTGGTGATTATTCTTATCCAACAGAACTGTTGATGAGGTTAATAACTTAGGCTTCATGGTTTATGGTTGTCTATTTTACTGAGATTTTCATTTTCATTAATTAGCCTTTTTTTTCACCTTACTTTTTTCTTGATGAGCATACATGGAACCTAAAAGTATTTAGTATGAGCTTGATTTGTGTCCGTGGTAGGATTCAACAAAATTGTATTTGTCATAACTTCTTTTCTTCGGATGATTCTGTAACATACAACTAGCTTAGGGGTTTGTTATTAGATTTAGTTAGTTCTAATAAAGTAGTGTGAGTTGTGTTCAGGAGGGATCCATAATTTTCCAATTATGCTGTGAATTTAATTAACTATATATTAATTTATATTCCGTAATAGAGAAGGTTGATTAGCCACGGTGTGTTACTAAAAATCTAATAAATAAAAATACCACAAAATGAAAAGGCAATTTAGAAGATGGAAAACAAGGGTTGGAGGTGTTGGAATAAACATGATGTCCACTCGTTTATAACTAACTAATTTGATTTGATTAGTTTAGCTAATGACATTTGAATTAAGGTGATAGTGTAGTATTACAACTCAAAAGCATATTGCTATAATGAGTTCATGTCCGTGGCACGTGCCTCTTTTTGGCATATACCATATCATCATCCCGTTAAGTTATACAAATGAGGTTTTGATCACAAATTCTGAGACACTGCTAAACCATGCAGCTTTGTAACCTATTAAAGATGCTCACCAAAGCATTTTTTAATTTATTTCACTCACGACATGAATAGATTTAAGGCTTTTGTTGTTTTTTTGTGCACTATGATCTGTTATTTATATTTTTGTTTCTTATATTTTTAAACTCTAACTTCTGTCCCCCCTCCCTTTTTTATTTTTTAAAGGAAGCTCTTCTTTTCCATTCCATTTTTTGGCTTTGGAACCAGAAATTCTTTCTTCCAGTAATTTTTTAAAAGTGCAGAATTAGACCATGAGTAAGCAACCTTCCTAATACCATTTATATGCTATCTATTATCTTGGATATAAGTACCTTTATCTCTGTTTCATTTCCAAGTTATTCTCCCATTCTCTCTTTGGGATTACTTATTAAATTAAAATATGTTATTACTCTCCCACTAAATAATTGTGATAAAATTAATATATGCCTTTGGATACTTTGCCCGAATTTTTTTTAAATATTTTCTATTTGTACTTCCTTATTAAAGTTTTATTCATTCGTTTATATGATTTCATTAAAGTAGATATAGATAAGAGTTGGATCTCAAAGCCACGAGGTAGTGTCGAATACAGGGCCGGCTTGAACAAATTTTTGGACTTCGCATTTGCGAATGCATCATCCGATGGGATGATACATTGTCCATGTCCTTCGTGTGGGTTCCGGCTTTTCCAAACTAGAGAGGATGCCTACAATCATCTGTTGATAAAACTGTTTCCTGCTAAGTATACCTTTTGGACACATCACGGGGATAGACGCGTAGGAGAGAGATCTACTGAGACACAAGAAGCTGACCCGTGTAGCGTCTACCGAGATCCAATGCGCGACATGGTTCATAAGGCATTCAACTTTCCAGGTTTTGTTGCCAATGAAGAACACTCAAGCAACGATGATTTTGGGGGGGATGCCGAAGAGTTGCTGTATCTGTACAGCGAACCTAGTCACGTGGCCCATAATTTTGATGAGCTGCTTGAAAATGGAGAGCAGGAATTGTATCCAGAATGCGCAAAATTTTCGAAGCTGGCTTTCTTGGTGAGGCTATATCATATAAAGTGCATGTGCGAAGTGAGCGACAAGGCCTTCGGAATGATACTAGAGCTACTGGGCGAGGCCTTTGAGCATCCAAAGATTCTGGCTTTACTGCACGATGCCAAGAGGATCATACGAAAGCTCGACATTGCGTACAAGAAGATAGATGCATGTCTGAATGACTGCATGCTATATCAGGGCAGCGATCAAGAACTGTCTAGGTGCAAGCGATGTGGGACCTCGAGATGGAAGCAAAAGACTAGGAGGAATTCCATTGTCCGGATCAATATGGTTGTTAAGAAGAATGGGAAGCCGCAGGCAGCGAAGGTTCTTCGTTACTTTCCCTTGTTCCACGACTGCAATGGATGTTCATGTCCAGTAAGACATCTGTTGACATGTTGTGGTACAAAAAAGGTCCTAACTTAGACGGTTTTTTGAGGCATCCAAGGGACGGAGAGGCATGAAAGGCATTTGATAGAGGATATACTGACTTTAGTGGCGATCCGCGCAGCATTCGCTTAGCCTTAGCTAGCGATGGCTTTAATCCCTTCAGAAATCTCAGCTTAAGGTACTCGATTTGGCCCGTGATTCTCATCTCCTACAACCTACCCCCATGGAGTTGTATGAAACCCAGCTCTTTCTTGCTGTCTATGATTATTCCCGGTCCCAAGATGCCTGGTAATGACATAGATGTCTACCTACAGCCCTTGATAGAAGAGATGAAGCAGCTGTGGGGTGGTGTTGATACGTATGACGTTAGTGAGAAAAAATATTCAAGATGCATGCTGTGTTGATGTGGACAATCAGCAATTTCCAGGGTTGGGCAATGACGTTAGGATTTTTTCCAGTAAAGAATTTTATAAAAATAGTCGCGTTGTAGATATAGTCTCTAAACCAATAGAAATCCCTTCGTACAAACGTTTGGTTGTCACAAGTAACAAACCCCTAAATAAATTGATAACCGAAGTATTCAAACCTCGGGTTGTCTTCTCAAGGAACTGCAGGGAAGTATGTTCTTATTATTGGTTATAGAGATTGTAAATTGGGGTTTTGAGAATGAGGAGCGAATGGTTTAATTAGCAATTAAAGTAAATGAAGAACAAGTAATTTAAATGGCAAGTAAAATAAATAAATAACTGTAAATAAACTTTTGGCAAGGTATGAGAAATTAGAGGTCCTATCCTAGTTATCCTTATCAATGATGATGAGAATTGAATCTTAATTCTACTTTGTTAACCTTTACTAAGATAAAGGAAGGTCAAGGGATTAATTGGTTTGATCTTCAAATCCTATTTATTTCCTAAGAAAAGATTGGGATTATTGAAGTTCAATTTAATTAGCAAAGATAACAATTATCATTCATGTTTGAGTTTGATAACTCTTGAGTTACTGATTTCTTAACCAAGACCAAAAGGAGGAAAGTAAATCTACTGGAATAAAAATGTCTTCAGATGGGAGTAACAATAATGTAAATAAAATAAAGCAAGATTAAACTGAAATACCTCAAATAACATTAATTCAAAGATGTAATCTGTAACATGGAAGAATTCATAAATTAAATTGCAAAAGTAAATAAAAGAGAATATTGAACCTGATAAAGAGATAATCCGGAAAGCGAATAAAATCCTAATTCTAAATCCTAATCCTAAAGAGAGAAGAGAGAGGAGAGAACCTCTCTCTAAACTAAATCTAAATCATGAAAACTAACTAAAGTGGAGACTCTCCTTGAATGGATGCATTCCATCACTTCATAACCTCTGGTCTATGCCTTCTGGACTTGGATTTGGGCCAAAAAGGGCTTCAGAATTCGCTATGAGCGTTTTCTGCAATTTCTGGTGCGTAGCCTCTGTCACACGTCCGCGTGGGTCACGTGGTCGCGTCAGTCATGCGACCGCGTCATATGTGTTCTGCTTAAGGCGCGCGGTCGCGTCAGTCATGTGGCCGCGTCGCTGCTTCTTCGCACTTGGCATGCGGCCGCGTCGCCCATGCGATCGCGTGGCTGCCATTTTCTTCAAAAACTCCGTTTTATGCTTTCCTTCCATTTTTGTATGTTTTCTTTCCATCCTTTGAGTCATTCCTGCCTTAGAAGATCTGAAACTACTCAACACACTAATCACGACATCGAATGAAAATAAAGATAATTAAAATAATTAATTTTAAAGCATAGGAAACATGTTTTTCACATACATCACATAATAAGGAAGGGAAAGTAAAACCATGCAATTAATATGAATAAGTGGGTGAAGGATTGAATAAATCACTCAGATTAAGCACAAAATATATCATAAAATATGGGTTTATCAGGCAACTTATTTGGCTGGAATACGTATACTTGGCAAGGTGCAAACGGTTGCTGGTAAAAGAGCACGCGGACAACAGGTTGCATTACAGGATGAGTCTCCTTGGAAAAAGAGGAGTATATTCTTTGAACTCCCATATTGGCAGCACAATTTATTGCGTCACAATCTGGACGTGATGCACATAGAGACAAATGTGTGCGACAACATAATCTACACGATACTGAATGACAGTGGTGAATCCAAGGACAACATCAAAGCTCGAAAAGACCTACAACTGATGAGAATTAGGCGTGAACTCTGGCCACGGGAAGATGGAAAGTATCCTACTGCAATTTTCTCCATGTCGAATTCACAGAAGGATGTCTTTCTTAGGAATTTAAAGAATGTGGTCTTTTCAGATGGTCATTCGAGCAACATATCTCGTTGTGTTGACCTACAGCAGCAAAAACTATCCGGCTTGAAAAGTCACGACAACCACACTCTAATGGAACATCTTCTCCCAATTGCATAGAGGAATGTATTGGAAGCCCCAGTGGCAGTCGTCCTGGCTGATTTCTCAACTTTCTTTCAACGACTATGTAGTAAATCTATTGACCCTCAACAATTTCCTCTCCTATAGGAACATGTGGTCCTCACTCTTTGTAATATGGAGATAATTTTTCCACCATCTTTCTTCACAGTCATGGTACACCTAACCGTGCATCTGGTCGAGGAGGTACGCCTAGGGGCCCGGTGCATTATAGGTGGATATACCCAATCGAAAGGAAACTATAGGTCTAATTTACATTGCTATTATTTTGATAGCTAACAATCTAACACACATATCATGCTCGTAAAGGTACCTATGTCGTCTCAAGCAGTACGTGCGTAATAGCGCAGCACTGGAAGGATCAATTGCCAAGGGCTACTTATCCGATGAGATTCTCACTTTTTGTTCAAGATACCTTGATAATGTTGAGAGCAGGATCAATCGACCATTGCGTGTTGATGATCGACCGAGCGAAGATCTGACTAATAACGTGACAAGCATGTTCCCACTGATTGGTGAAGCCTTAACTGCCTTCTCCATACTTTACTCCTAACTTATTTACTTGCTCTTTTAATATTCTTTATATTGTTTAATGTTTTTTGAACACCAAAAACTTGATGCAGAATTTATAACCACAAACTAACCGGCAAGTGCACTAGGTCGTACCAAGTAATACCTCAGGTGAGTGAGGGTCGATCCCACGAGGATTGACGGACTAAGCAACAATGATTGAGTGATTGGCTTAGTTAGACAAACAGAAAATAGTGTTTTGGTGTTCAAAAGACATTAAACAATATAAAGAATATTAAAAGAGCAAGTAAATAAGTTGGGAGTAAAGTATGGAGAAGGCAGTTAAGGCTTCAGAGTTATCTATTTTCCGGATTGATTTTTCTTATTAATTTATTTTAATCATGCAAGATTTAATTCATGGCAAACTATATGTGACTAGACCCTAATTCCTTAGACCTTCCTAGTCTCCTTTAAAATTCATCAACTGCGAATTCCTTGGTCAATTAATTCCAATTAGAGGGTGAAGCTTAATTCTAGTTTATATGCCACAGAAATCCTAATTACCCAAATATAAAAGGATTATATGTCACGTATCCCGTTAAATCCAAATAATTAAAATTTAGGAGAATTTGTTTTCAAGCTGTTGTTCAAGTAAAGAGCTTTTCTAAGTTATTCAATAACTCAATTAGAACATGGGTCATACTTTCGTTCCACCCAAGTTCATAAAATAAAGAATGAAAACAATTCTTGAAACATAAATCAATACATGAATTAAAATAGAAAAGCAATAAAATCAATCCATACAATAGACAGAGCTCATAACCTTAACAGTGGAGGTTTAGTTGCTCATGGCAATCAGGAAATAAGGATTCTGATAAAATGTATTTTGGTAGTCTGGAATGCAATGGGATCCCCTCCAGCTCAGGTAGAATGAAAAGTGAACTAATTCTCCCTTTTATATCTAATCCTAATTAATTTAAAATCTATCTTCTTAACCTAAAATAATATCTTTTCCTATTTTATAATAAAAATTAAAGTTTAAATCAGAATTAATTAAAGCAATCAGTATGTCTTTAATTGATGGATGGGGACCACTTGCTTCATAGGGTCCACGCTTAACTTTGAGTGGGCATAACCATTATTGTGTGAATCTCCCTTGAGTCTCTGCTATCCCCTGGCTCTAGTCTATGTTTCTGGGCGGAAAACTGGGTCGAAACTCGGCCTGAAATCGCCCCCAGCGTTTTCTGCGAATTCTGCATGTCGCGCATGTCACGCATACGCGTCAGGTACGCGCACGCGTTGCCATGGAAAGCTCCAAATCACGCGTATGCATCAGGCACATGCACGCGTTGCTCCTCGCTGGTCAGCTCCTTGTTTTCTTCTCTTTCTCTGCAGAAACTTCAACAAATTCATCCGAATGCTACCTAAAATAAACAGAATTGTACAAGACTCAAAGTAGCATCCATAGTGGCTAAAAGATAATTAATTCTTGATAAAACTTAAAAAATTAAATGCAAATTCACTAGGAAAAGATAGGAAAGATGCTCACGCATCACAACATCAAACTTGAATTGTTGCTTGTCCTCAAGCAATCAAACTAATATAACCTTAGGATGTAAATTTGTTTGAGAATGAGAGTTCGATTAAGCTCATGTCTCTTCTTATAGTGGGGTTTACAACTATAATCCTGAATAGTTTTGGCATCTCACTCTCCTTTGAATCAGAAGGATGTCAATGTCATTCGGAATTAGAATCCAGATAATATTATGAATTCTCTAATCTTTTGTAACTCAATTTAACCCTTGAACACAGTAATTTTTCTTTTCCTTGGTGCTTTGCACCTTGAGCCTAGCCGTGACTTTAAATGTTTTGCCTCAAATTTTACTTGACACAGAAACACCATAAGCACTTAACTGGGGAACTCTTTTGAAGTTCTAATTTTTCTTTCAGTTACTCCCAAACAGTGGTGCTCAAAGCCTTTGGCATACTCTTGTTGATTGCAATTGATCTCGACTCTACATGTTTTGTCTCAAGGATTACTTGACACAAGAACACCACAAGCATGTAACTAGGGAAACAACTCTTTGAGCTTTTAATCATGTCTGACCTCCCTAGTCATTGATACTCAGAGCCTTGGACCTTGCTCTTTTTTTTTCAATGCTGTTTCTTTTGCTTCAAGGATTAAATTTTTGTTTATTTCAGAGAAGTCATAATAATTCTCTAAATTCATGTTCCTTGTACATCAACATTCTTTGATTCAAATTTAAATATGCACTGTTCATGTCATGCATTTAGAGTCACAGAAATACCACCACATTTAAGTGAATAAGACTATTCTTCAATATAAACTCAATTTCTCATGCAATATATCACTTCTTTTTCTTTTTCTTTTTAGATTCAAGTTCAGTGAGCGATACATGAGACAAATAACAGAATGAAACTAATTCTAAGAACTAAAAGTACTAAAGACCATGCAGGCAATCAAAGCAACAGAAAACAGAAAATAACACAAATAAGAACGGAAGAGAAATATAATGAAAGAAACTCAACCACCTCAGTTATGCTAGTGGCCATCTCATTCCTCCATGAAGAACATTCATCTCCCTTTGGTGCTTTAAAATTAAGCAAAAAAGCCATAAGCGTAATGACAACACCAAACTTAAAGGTTTGCATGTCCTCAAGCAAAGAAGAACTGAAAACAAAAACATATAGTATGATGAAAGAATAATAAAAGGATAAAAGAACAAGAGAGAATTAGGATTGGAGGGTGGATGATTTAAAATCAGGCGCTGAATTGGTTTAATTGGGTGTCGCATGCGACGCGTATGCGTGGACGGCAAGGATGGGAAAATAATGCGCACGTGTCAAGGACGCGTCCGCGTGGTGGGGCTTGTGCACCCAGCACAGTTCCAGCCCCACACCATCATAACTCTCTGGCGAAATACCTTTTATGCTGATTTTACTCATCCACGCGTGTGCGTGCTTGACGCGTACGCATGGAGTGCCAAAATCGCAAATGACACGCACGCGTACGCGTGAACATATTTGTGCACAAGGCACACTTCCTGCGCCACTCCCGCGCAACTCTCTGTTCACTTTTATTTTTCACGCACACACATATGACGCGTACGTGTCAGCGACGCTTGCACGTCGTGTGCTTGTTTTTTTTTGAAGTGTTCAATTCCTGTTCTAAAATAGCTGCATGATCAGAAAACAGTAAAAACTCAATAAAAGTCAAATAAGTAAGAAAACTACTACTACGAAAAATAACTAAGGATACGAAATCATCGGGTTGCCTCCCGACAAGCGCTTCTTTAATGTCATTAGCTTGACACTTGATTATTAAATTTTCTTCCTCTTCTTTCAGTTGGTTAAAAAAATGTCTCCAAGGGGGAAGAGGTGAAAATTAGTGCCCCCTGATATAATTTCCTCCGAACAAGCCTTCTTTTATTGTGATTAACTTGATCCACCTTGCTTGTTGGTGTAGAGGTTGGATTGTTTTTTTCTGACCTTCTCTTTTTCATAGATATTTTCTTCTGTTTCTTGGTCACAATCCCCTTTTCAGTGCTTTTCTTAGTTTCCTACACTTCTTTGATTTCACAATTTGGGTGTTGTGTGATGGTTAGAGTGTACCCTTCATCAAGAACTTCTTGAATTGGTGGTTCAATAAACTCACTATCTATGCCAGTCTTTACTTCATTGGAGTGTAGATTCCCATCATTATTTTTGTCCCTTACAACCTCCTTTGTTTGTGCATCTTCCTCCTTTGTTTTTGCATCTTCCTCTTCTTCCATGTGTGAGGGTGAAAAGTTCTCTAATTCATTGGAGTATAAACTCCTTTGATTGATTTCCTCACTTTCTTCTATAGGATATTGCATTATATCTCTTGGGAAGGAATTTGCTTGTTCCTCTTCCTGGGACTTAATAATCGACTGCACATGTTTCTCTATATTTTTGACACTCGTCCTTATATCATGTATGAATTCTTTCATGAGAAGCTCAATATCTGATGGTATTTGAGATGAATAAGGAGATGGTGGCTCTTGATATGAATAAGAAGGAGATGATGATTCTTGATAAGAGTAAAAAGATGATGGTTCTTGGTATGAATAGGGAGATAGTGGCTCTTGATATGGGTAGAAAGATGATGATTCTTGATATGGATATCGAGATGGTGGTTCTTGGTATGAATATCGAGATGGTGGTTCTTGATAGTTAGAACATGAAACACTGAAGTTTCTTTGGTTTTGACTTTGCCAACCAAAATTTGGGTAGTTTCCCCGTTCATAATAATATGAATCACTCCTTGGGTGTGAGTAATAACCCATGTGATCTCTCTCCATTATTTTTCTTAGCACAAAACACCAAACAGAATTAAATGCACCATTTGGTAAACATGCAAGTAAATAAGAAAGAACATAAAGGAAATTTAAACTCAATAAATAAAATAACTAGGAAGAATAAAACAACTAAGAGGACACCAAACTTAATTTCAGAAATTAAGAAAAATATTAGTGCTATTTAATTTATTAATTTTTTTTCGAAAATACTAAGAAAAAATAAAAAAAATTAAAACTAAAACGCCTAATCTAAGAAATTAAACAACTGATAGTAGTTAATCACTATCAATTCCTGGTAACGGCGCCAAAAACTTGGTGCGGAAATTTATAACCACAAACTAACTGGCAAGTGCACTAAGTCGTACCAAGTAATACCTCAAGTGAGTGAGGGTCGATCCCACGAGGATTGACGGACTAAGCAACAATGATTGAGTGATTGGCTTAGTTAGACAAACAGAAAATAGTGTTTTGGTGTTCAAAAGACATTAAACAATATAAAGAATATTAAAAGAGCAAGTAAATAAGTTGGGAGTAAAGTATGGAGAAGGCAGTTAAGGCTTCAGAGTTATCTATTTTCCGGATTGATTTTTCTTATTAATTTATTTTAATCATGCAAGATTTAATTCATGGCAAACTATATGTGACTAGACCCTAATTCCTTAGACCTTCCTAGTCTCCTCTAAAATTCATCAACTGCCAATTCCTTGGTTAATTAATTCCAACTAGAGGGTGAAGCTTAATTCTAGTTTATATGCCACAAAAATTCTAATTACCCAAATATAAAAGGATTATATGTTACGTATCCCGTTAAATCCAAATAATTAAAATTTAAGAGAATTTGTTTTCAAGCTGTTGTTCAAGTAAAGAGCTTTTCCAAGTTATACATGAACTCAATTATAACATGGGTCATACTTCCGTTCCACCTAAGTTCATAAAATAAAGAACGAAAACAACTCTTGAAACATAAATCAATACATGAATTAAAATAGAAAAGCAATAAAATCAATCCATACAATAAACAGAGCTCCTAACCTTAACAGTGGAGGTTTAGTTGCTCATGGCAATCAGGAAATAAGGATTCTGATAAAATGTATTTTGGTAGTCTAGAATGGAATGAGATCCCCTCCAGGTCAGATGGAATGAAAAGTGAACTAATTCCCCTTTTTATATCTAATCCTAATTAATTTAAAATCTATCTTCTTAAACTAAAATAATATCTTTTTCTATTTTATAATAAAAATTAAAGTTTAAATCAGAATTAATTAAAGCAATCAGTATGTCTTCAATTGATGGATGGGGACCACTTGCTTCGTAGGGTCCACGCTTAACTTTGAGTGGGCATAACCATTATTGTGTAAATCTCCCTTGAGTCTCTGCTATCTCCTGGCTCTAGTCTATATTTCTGGGCCGAAAACTGGGTCGAAACTCGGCCTGAAATTGCCCCCAGCGTTTTCTGCGAATTCTGCATGTCGCGCATGTCACGCATACGCGTCAGGTACGCGCACGTGTCGCCATGGAAAGCTCCAAATCACGCGTACGTGTCAGGCACGTGCACGCGTCGCTCCTCGCTGGTCAGCTCCTTGTTTTCTTCTCTTTCTCTGCAGAAACTTCATCAAATTCATCCGAATGCTACCTAAAATAAACATAATTGTAGAAGACTCAAAGTAGCATCCATAGTGGCTAAAAGTTAATTAATTCTTGATAAAACTTAACAAATTAAATGCAAATTTACTAGAAAAAGATAGGAAAGATGCTCACGCATCAATTGGCAAAGCGATAGGGGCTGCAGCATTTTTGAATCTCTCACCAACCGAGAGACTTCAAGCACATCGTCACGTATTGGTCAATTGCACAGTTGTGGATAATTTCTTAGAGTAAGTGCAGTTATTTCAGCTAGGTTCATGATGTACCCGGGTGTAATATTTGTTAAAACCTTTGTGAATAAATCCACCTGGTATGCCCAGGGATTTTAGGGCTAGGAGAAAAAGACAGCTACGAAGTATTGGAAAAAGAAACGAAGCCTACATTGACAAGGTTGTCCAGGTTGTCCATAGAGAATTTGCCAAGTGATTCAAGCATGAGGTGAATCTTCTGTATGGCTCTTCCATTTATACTTTCGATAATATCTTGCTTTCTGTTTCTCAACTGTGAAAACGTATATTTCATTGGTAGATACCACTGGGAAATACTTTACACTTGAGAGAACTGCAGTGGCTCGCATGTGGCCCCAATATTCAGGCAAGGCGCTTTAAGGCGTACAATGTCAATGGATTCAGGTTTAGAACCCTATCAATAGAGGATGGAATGAGGACCCAGAATAGCGGGGTTTGTGTCACTTCCGACTCTAAAATTTATGCAAGCGCTCGTGACAGCAACATGGCTGTTGGTGGCGTCTCGTATTATGGAAGATTGGTAGATATCATTGAGCTGAATTACAGTGGTCAATTTACCGTGGCCTTGTTTAGATGCATCTGGGCAAACACCACGTCTGGTAGAGGTATAAAGCAAGACAATTTGGGCCACACCTATGTCAACTTTAGTAATTCGATTCACATTGGTGATCGTGAAGATGACGATTCGTACATTCTTGCATCCGAGGCTCGCCTTGTATACTATGTGGACGATGAAGTCAATAAGGACTGGAGTGTAGTAGTCCGTGTGAAGCCGAGAGATTTGTTTGACATGGGTGAATACAATGAACACTGTGAAGTCGAACTTTCCCTCCAACCAAGTCTGACTGATTTGTCTAAGCATGATGTTAAAGGTATTTCGTTGACAAGGGATGACGACTTAGAAGAACCCACGCCTGACGCCATCGATACCAGAGAAGAGGCTGCTAATTTATAGATTTATTTGGCTCACAATATATGACATGCACACCAATACCCTATGCATAGTATATTTGATTATTATACACTTGCAATTTTATTTATAGTGAACTAGGATAATGATAGAAATCAGTCATCTGGTTCAACTTTGAAGTTATTTAATTTCGTTTTTTTTAAGTGTCTATACCTTGAGCATTAATATGGTTGATCTGTATACTTGGAGTTCTCTTGCTCGCCCTTTTAGCTGTTGGGACTTAGCAGGGAAATTGGAAGAGAACGACCTCTTTATCTGTGCCAGCAGCTTTTTTTTTTCATCCGCGCGATGCAAGAGGCATCTCTGTTCTCTTCCCTTGAGCACACAACTTCATTCACTCGAGACTTATGGTTCAACAATTCGCCTATTAGAGCATGGTTGGATGCATTCTCCGCACACAGGCACATAGGGGATGCTATTAGTAGGGCGCCTACTGAACTAATATCGGTACGTGGTTGATAAACCCCCTATTTTATGATTCATCTTGTGCTCAAATTGAATGTTTATATCAATTCTTCACCCACTTATTCATATGAATTACATGGTTTTACTTTCCCTTCCTTATTTTATGATATATGTGAAAAACTTGTTTCCTATGCTTTAAAAATATTAAATTTAATTATCCTTAATTACCATTCGTTGTCGTGATTTGTGTGTTAAGTATTTTCAGGCTTCAAAGGGCTGGAATGGCTTAGAGGACAGAAAAAAAAACATACAAAAATGGAAGGAAAGCACAAAAATGGAGTTTTGAAGAAAAGGCAGTGACGCGTACGCATGGACGACGCAGACGCGTGCCTAGCGCAAAACACAAGCGACGCGGACGCGTGGACAACGCGGACGCGTGCCTTGAGCAGAACGCAAATGATGCGGATGCATGACTGACGCGTTCGCGTGACAAGGAAAAACTCCAGACCACGCGAATGCGTGACCCACGCGCACGCGTGACAGACGCCACGTGTAGGAATCTACAGAAAACACCCTCAGCAATTTCTGGGCCCCTCCTTGGCCTAGATCCAAGCCAGAAACACAGAATATAAGCCAGAGAATGGAGGAATCAAAAGAAGAGACGAGGAGAACAATCAATCATACATTCAATTTTAGGTTTTAGATGTAGCTTTTAGAGAGAGAGACTCTCTCCTCTCTCTCAAGTTTTAGGATTAGGATTCCTTTTATTTTATGATTATTACTTCAATGTCAGGTTCAATAATTCTTTTACTTTATGTTTCTCTTCTACTTTTAGATACTCTAATGCTTTTATTTGTTAATTACTTATGTTGCCAAATTAGCTTATGAACCTTTTCATGTTAAGATTTGAATATTCTATTTAAAATAATTCGAGGTATTTCAGATTAATGATTGTTTTATTCTATTATGATGCTTTCAATTTAAATTATGATTCATTTTCCCTTTTGGTTTTGGTTAAGTAATTGGTAATACTTAAGTTATCAAACTCAGCAGTTGATTGGAAATTAGGATTGCGGATTGATTTGGACCCCTCTAAATCTAGTCTTTCTATAGGAGTTGACTAGGACTGAGAAATCAAGTTAATTAATCCACTTGACTTACCTTTATTTAGTAAGGGTTAATTAAGTGGGAGCAAAATCCAATTCTCATCACACCTGATAAGGATAACTAGGATAGGATTCCCAATTCTCATACCTTGCCAAGAGATTTTCTAATTATTAATTTATTTTTCTTGCCATTTAAATTACTTGTTCATTATTCCAAAAACCCAAAAATATACAATTTTCCATAACCAATAATAAATCATACTGCCCTGCAATTCCTTGAGAAGACGACCCGATGTTTGAATACTTCGGTTATAAATTTTATTGGGTTTTGTTACTTGTGACAACCAAAGTTTTTGTACGAAAGGATTCTCTGTTGGTTTAGAAACTATACTTACAACGCGATTTCTTTTATAAAAATTCTTTACCGACAGAAAACCTGTTCGTCAAAAAATGGCGCCGTTGCCGGGGAATTGCAACTGTGTGCCTTATTATTGGTTATTGTAAATATTTTCTTTTACCTGTTGGTATGCGAAATTGTTACTGAGGTTGTGAATTATTGTTCGAAACATATCTTCACAACTTCGCATAACTAACCAGCAAGTGCACAGGGTCGTCCAAGTAATACCTTACGTGAGTAAGGGTCGAATCCCACGGAGATTGTTGGTATGAAGCAAGCTATGGTCACCTTGTAAATCTCAGTCAGGCGGATATAAAATAGTTATGTAGTTTTCGAAATGTAGTAATAAAAGAAGGATAGAAATACTTATGTAAATCATTGGTGAGAATTTCAGATAAGCGTATGGAGATGCATTCGTTCCTCTGAACCTCCGCTTTCCTGCTGTCTTCATCCAAGTGACTTGTTTCTGGCGTTTAACTCCAGACAGCAGCGTAGAACTGGCGTTCAACGCCCTTTTATGTCATCTAAACGCAGCCAAAGTATGGACTATTATACATTGCTGGAAAGCCCTGGATGTCTACTTTCCAACGCAATTGGAAGCGCGCCATTTTGAGTTCTGTAGCTCCAGAAAATCCACTTTGAGTGCAGGGAGATCAGAATCCAATAGCATCAGCAGTCCTTCTTCAACCTCTGAATCTGATTTTTGCTCAAGTCCCTCAATTTCAGCCAGAAAATACCTGAAATCACAGAA
>NC_029792.2:106382166-106388474 GCF_000816755.2 Arachis ipaensis | reverse complement strand
ATTGGTTTTAAGAGCTTTTGGCTTTTTCTGCTTGCTTTTTCTTTTTTTCTTTCTATTTTTTTCGCCTATTTTTTCTTCTTTTTTTTTCTTCTGCAAGCTTTGTTCTATGCTGCTTTTTCTTGCTTCAAGAATCATTTTTATGATTTTTCAGATTATCAAATAACATGTCTCCTTATCATCATTCTTTCGTTTGAAAGGGACCTCGGGGATCACCTTCTTCTTGGCCACACATCATAGAAGTGGTCTTGATGGGCTTTGGAGATGGACCTTTCCATCTCTCATGACTCGGAGGTGGAAGCTTTTGTCTTTCCTTTCCCTTTTCTAGAGGATTCTCCGGTCTTAGGTGAAGAAGAGGGATCCTCTATGTCACAGTAAAGAGGTACCTTATTGTTAGTAGAAGAAGAAAAGAAGAAAAAATTCGAACACAGATAGAAGAGGGGGTTCGAATTTGGTGAGTGATGTGAGGAAGAGATGTTAGTAGATGAATAAATAAATAGAATAAGATGAGAGAGGGAGAGGATTTTCGAAAATGATTTTTAAAAAAGAGTTGGTGATTTTCGAAAATGGTTTTTTTTTTTTTGAAAAAGGTTAGTAATTTTCGAAAATTAAGATTTAAAATTGAAATAATTAGTTAATTAAAAAGAAATTTTGAAAAAGAGGGAAGATATTTTCGAAAATTAGAGAGAGAGAGTTAGTTAGGTAGTTTTGAAAAAGATAAGAAACAAACAACAAGTTAGTTAGTTAGTTGAAACAAATTTGAAAATCAATTTTTGAAAAGCTAAGAAGATAAGAAGTTAGAAAGGTTATTTTAAAATCAAATTTTGAAAAAGATAAGATAAAGAGATATTTTTGAAAAGATATGATTGAAATTAGTTTTGAAAAAGATTTGAATTTTAAAATCACAATTAATGACTTGATTCACAAGAAATCATGAGATATAATTCTAGAACTCAAAGTTTGAATCTTTCTTAACAAGCAAGTAACAAACTTGAAATTTTTGAATCAAAACATTAATTGTTATTGTTATTTTCGAAAATATGATGTAAAATTAAAAAAAGATTTTTGAAAAATATTTTTGAAATTTTCGAAAATAACTAAAAAAAATGAAAAAGATTTGATTTTTGAAAAAGATTTTGAAAAAGATGATATTTTTAAATTGAAAATTTGATTTGACTCATAAAAACAACTAGATTTTAAAAATTTTTGAAAAAGTCAAATCTAATTTTCGAAATTTTAAGAGAGAAAAAAGGGGAAAGATATTTTTTTTTATTTTTGAATTTTTAATGATGAGAGAGAAAAACATAAAAATTATGCAATGCATGAGAATTTTAGATCAAAACATGTGATGCATGCAAGAATGCTATGAATGTCAAGATGAACACCAAGAACACTATGAAGATCATGATGAACATCAAGAACATATTTTTGAAAAATTTTTAATGCAAAGAAAACATGCAAGACACCAAAATTAGAAATCTTTAATGTTTAGGCACTAAGAATTCAAGAATGCATATGAAAAACAAGAAAAGACACAAAACATGCAAATGCAAAGATCAAACAAGAAGATTTACCAAGAACAACTTGAAGATCATGAAGAACACTATGAATGCATGAATTTTTTTCGAAAAATGCAAGATGAACATGCAATTGACACCAAACTTATAACATGACTCAAGATTCAAACAAGAAACACAAAAGTATTTTTTTGATTTTTATGATTTAAAAAATTTTTTTTTTGGATTTTCTTTTAATTTTTTTCGAAAATCATTTAAAAAAAAAAATAAGGATTCCAAAATTTTTAATATGAATTCCAGGAATCTTATGCTCTTTAGTCTAAAGCTCCAATCAAAGGGTCAGGCATGGCTTAATAGCCAGCCAAGCTTTAGAATGGAATTACATCCATTGAGGTGATTAGTTGAAGACCAATCCCAAAGGTGTTTGGATATGGCTTTACAGCCAGCCAGGCTTCAACATGCTTCATGAAATACTAGAATTCATTCTTAAAAATTCTAAAGAAAAATATATTTTTGAAAATATTTTTATTTTAAAAAAAAAATTTTTTTCGAAAACAAAGGAACAATTTTTTGAAAGATTTTTGAAAATTTTTTGAAAAGAAAACAAAAAGAAAGTTACCTAATCTGAGCAACAAGATGAACCGTCAGTTGTCCAAACTCGAACAATCCCCGGCAACGGTGCCAAAAACTTGGTATGCGAAATTGTTACTCAGGTTGTGAATTATTGTTCGAAACATATCTTCACAACTTCGCATAACTAACCAGCAAGTGCACTGGGTCATCCAAGTAATACCTTACGTGAGTAAGGGTCGAATCCCACGGAGATTGTTGGTATGAAGCAAGCTATGGTCACCTTGTAAATCTCAGTCAGGCGGATATAAAATAGTTATGTAGTTTTCGAAATGTAGTAATAAAAGAAGGATAGAAATACTTATGTAAATCATTGGTGAGAATTTCAGATAAGCGTATGGAGATGCATTCGTTCCTCTGAACCTCCGCTTTCCTGCTGTCTTCATCCAATCAGTGTCACTCCTTTCCATGGCTGGTTTTATGCAAGGGCATCACCATTGTCAGTGGCTACATCCCCTCCTCTTGTGAAAATGGTCCAAGATGCCCTGTCACGGCACGGCCAATCATCTGAGGTTCCCGATCATGCTGGAATAGGATTCACCCTCCTTTTGCGTCTGTCACTACGCCCAGTACTCGCGAGTTTGAAGCTCGTCACAATCATTCAATCATTGAATCCTACTCGGAATACCACAGACAAGGTTTAGACTTTCCGGATTCTCTTGAATGCCGCCATCAATCTAGCTTACACCACGAAGATTCCGATTAAGAGATCTAAGAGATACTCATTCAATCTAAGGTAGAACGGAAGTGGTTGTTAGGCACGCGTTCATAGGGAATGATGATGATTGTCACGTTCATCACATTCAGGTTGAAGTGCGAATGAATATCTTAGAAGCGAAATAAGATGAATTGAATAGAAAACAGTAGTACTTTGCATTAATCTTTAAGGAACAGCAGAGCTCCACACCTTAATCTATGGAGTGTAAAAACTCTACCGTTAAATTACATAAGTGATAGGTCCAGGCATGGCTGAATGGCCAGCCCCTCTGATCTAAGAACTAGGCGTCGAAAGATAAAACTCCGGATCTCTAATACAATAGTAAAAAGTCCTATTTATAATAAACTAGCTACTAGGGTTTACAGAAGTAAGTAATTGATGCATAAATCCACTTCCGGGGCCCACTTGGTGTGTACTTGGGCTGAGCTTGAATGTTACACGTGCAGAGGCTCTTTCTGGAGTTGAACGCCAGGTTGTAACGTATTTCTGGCGTTCAACTCTGGTTAGTGACTTGTTTCTGGCGTTTAACTCCAGACAGTAGCGTAGAACTGGCGTTCAACGCCCTTTTACATCGTCTAAACGCGGCCAAAGTATGGACTATTATGCATTTCTGGAAAGCCCTGGATGTCTACTTTCCAACGCAATTGGAAGCGTACTATTTTGAGTTCTGTAGCTCCAGAAAATCCACTTTGAGTGCAGGGAGGTCAGAATCCAACAGCATCAGCAGTCCTTCTTCAACCTCTGAATCTGATTTTTGCTCAAGTCCCTCAATTTCAGCCAAAAAATACCTGAAATCACAGAAAAACACACAAACTCATAGTAAAGTCTAGAAATGTGAATTTAACATAAAAACTAATGAAAACATCCCTAAAAGTAACTAGATCCTACTAAAAACATACTAAAAACAATGCCAAAAAGCGTACAAATTATCCGCTCATCACCTGTTTATTTGCTTTTATTTTCATTTTTAATTTTTATTAGTTGCTATGAGTTCTCACCCCCATCGCTTTGAGTTTGGTTCTAATATTGTTGAAAGGAATGGAAGCTATAACAGGAACATGCATCAAGGTCAAAACAATCAGAGATGGACGGAGCCACGAGGATCTGATCAACCCTTTAGGCAACAACACCTTCCAACGTACCATGGACGATGACCATTCAACAATGCATGTCGAGACAATAGTTATGGTGGACCCTTTTGTGACGACCAACACCCACCAAATTACTATGGTCAAGAGCCATTCCGAGGTGCATACCAAGATGATAGATATGGTGGACCCCCTCGTAGTTACCAACAAGCACCATCATATGCCTATGAACCACCTCCTCAACATAGCTTTGAACCACCATACTCACAAGCCCCCTACCATCATTCACCACCGTATGACCCTAACCCATACCCACCCCAATTCCAATCCAATTACTCCCAAGAACCACCACGTCCTTATGCACCATGTCCATATCCATCGACCCAAGAATCAAGGGAGCAACTCAAGGAAACAGTGAAAAAATTTCATGCAACCCTTCACCAACTGGAGCAAGCGATTAATCGATTACCTTCCTGACGTTCGGACACTCAAGGAACCCCCATGGCTTCATGTGGGCAATCTAATGAAGAACGCAGCATGAAGGAGATACTAGAAACTCCAATGGACAGTAAGGAGCATGATTTTGTACTGAAACAAGTGGAGAGAGCTGAAATTATCGAAGAAGAAGAATTGGTTGAAGACTTAGGAGATCCTGAACCTCCATGGGAATCCAGAATTGTGGAGAATTTCGTCAAGGAATTTGCAATTGATGCTAAGGAGGATAGTGCACATCCCCCAAAGCAGATATCTTCTAAAGAACTTGACGAAACAACTCAAGAAGCGAGTTTCCTTGATAATGATGATCACAAGTCAAGTTTTTCTAGTAATGAACTTGCATCCGCAAGTAAATTCTCTGAGATTGAAGAATCTTCCCCAAGTAAATACGACTATGATGCGGAGGTAGACTTCTCTCAACCTCCAAATTATGACTTGAGTGATGAGGAAGATGTCGAAGACATGGATCAAGACGTTATTGCAGTTGAAGAAGTTTGTAGGGAAGTGGAGGAATTCACAGAAGAACACAAGGGAGTAGAGCTTGCAAGACCACTGGAAACACCTTTTCCAAGGCCATTACCATCCAATACAAACTTCAAGTGGGTAAAATCCTTAACCTTTATCTTTACTTTTCCACTTGACTATGGTTTGCTTGAAACAGATGGCTATCTTAGAGCTCTTTGCGGCTTTAAGAGTAAAAGGGAAATGGTTTGCACTTAGAGCTGGTATGCAAGATTCAACAAAGTTCTACGCTTCAATTTGAGGTACAAGGATTGATTTCAAGTTCGATTTCATGGGTCTCGGAAGATGTTTGGTCATCTTGGTGAGAATACAACTTCCAAACCGCCCGGCTGGAAAAATATAGATCGAGACAAAGGCGGATATAAAAGCAAGATTTGGAATCCTAGAATTTATTCTGATATTCAGCACCCCAGGAGCCTGAAAACCTGTTTGAAATTGCTCAAGGGCTTTACATGCCTAGTTTGGGACCCCGGAGGCTGTTGGCATTCCAAACAGTGGTGGAGATTTTTGGATGAATTCAAGCACAAGCCACCATAGCAGGAAGCTCATCAAATGTCCAACTTAAGGACTTTAACTAAAAGTGCTAGGTGGGAGACAACCCACCATGGTATGATCATTCCTTTTCTTCAATTTTGATTTTATTTCATTTTGTTTGTTTTTGAGTTTTATTTTATTCTATTTTCATTGAACCTGGAATTATTCATAGCATCCACATTATCATTGCATTTTGCATCCTGTATAAAAAAAAAGTACCCCACGCGTGCGCATGCGCCACGCGTGGGCGTCGATTGCAAATCGGTGTTAAAATCCAACGCCCAGAAAGTTGGGTTGGAATCGTTCGGCTGTGGTGCATTAGGCACAATTTGGGCCACGCGATCACGTCAGAAATGCGAACACGTTACGTTCATTATACCTTACCCACGCGATCGCGTCAGTGACGCGAAGGCGTCACTTTCACTTCACACACACCACGCGAAAGCGTGGGCGACAAGTACGCATCGCATGGAAATCATTGCCCCCTGATTGGAAACAGAGAGTTACGCCAAAACGACGATGGAATTGTGCATTTAGCACAATTCTGAGCGACGTGTACGCGTGCCCCACGCGTATGCATGACTTTCATTATCCATCAATCACACGATCGCATCAATGACGCGTTCGCATCATTCCCTTTTCTCCCTAAACACGCGATTGCGTGCCCCACGCGTTCGCGTGGATTCAAATACCCTAACCCCAACCCACGCGAAACCCTACCCCTTTCGCGTCCCCAAAACCCCTCCCTCCCCCTCTGCACTCTCTCTTCTCCTTCCCCCCAACCACCATATCACCACCACCTCCTTC
>NC_029792.2:106378066-106381165 GCF_000816755.2 Arachis ipaensis | reverse complement strand
GTCCCCAAGCCGCCCAGTACCGCCACCACCACCTAGGACCACCCACCGGCCACCACGCCCCCAATCCTTCTCCCCTTCTTCTTCCTTTTTTCTTCCCCTTTCACCCCGAACCACCATACCTCCACCCTGCCTCCACCGAACCGACGCGTCACCGCCGCACCACCACCAACACCATCTCTCTAAGCTCTAATTCTGTTCCTCTGCCCACCAGGTTCTGCCCTAACGAAAATTTCGTTCCCAGTTTTTAGTTAATTTCGCAAATTTATTTTTTTGAATTATGTTCAAATTAGGATAGTTAGAGATGCATGATCATAGTGGATTTTAGGTGGTTAGGTAGCTAGGATGTGGTTAGTGGATTTAGGCCTGATAATTGTGCCGTTCTTGTTACCTGTTTTATCTGTTTCGCAATTCTGAATTTGCTGTGATGTTAATGCTGTTCATATGCTGCTCTTTACTACTTTTTGATGCAGATTGAGTTTGTTTAATTTGATTTCATATGAACTACTATTTGTTACTCTTTTCTGCACTACCTTATTATCATATGAACTATTTTTGTTGTTATTTATTACCCAGAAATGTCCAATTTTTATACGAAATGCTACCCAATTTTTTTTTCAGCAAATTGTTTCAACTCAACCACCATTCATGAATTAGTTTTAAAAATTTTAAGTTTGCACTAATTGTTTTCAACCAAAGAAATTCATGAATGCACGAGCTAGGTTTCTTATTCTTTCTGATTCCTTTATTTGATTAAATCAAATTATTGATGATTTCACTTTGAATTTGCGATTCTTTTCTATAACTAATCATTAATAATCTGCAATTCTTACTTGAATTTGAGTTACTTGTTTTCAAATTTGTGCAATTTTAGTTAATTGGGAACCACAACACAATGCCACTGACTTTAACTTCATTTTTAACTCTTAACCACTTTTAACTTTCTAACTTTTTAGTTTTGAACTAACCACTTTAAAACCACTTCAAGGCATGTTTAGTGTTGTTCCTAATAAACAAACAATTCCGCACATCAAAGATTTTGGATTGTGATTTTTTTCCAACTTTTAATTTGCCTATAATCCAAAATTTTACATCAAATTAACTCAATTCATGCTTACATTGCCACTTTATTCCTCTTTTACCAATCTATGCTTCTATTGATATATTCCTATTTGCTTACCTATTTTCCTGCTTTAGTTCTTAAACTATATCATGGAATTTCTGCTTTTTAGGATATCTGACCCTAAAAGTAAAGGAAAGGGTAAAGCAACCACTGGCAAAAGGAAAAGAGGAGAATCCTCTACCTCTATTTTGGATATCCTCCACGACGATTCCTGGTGGAAAAAGAATTTCACCCCGCAGGAAAAGGCCGATCAGTTGGTGACTGCCACAGATCCTGTCAAGTTTGCCAACAAATACTGTGAGCTGAAGTATCCAGTTTTTGCCACTTCCAGGAATCTATACCTGGAAAGGACCCTCAAAATTCCAGAAGACCTCAAACAATACACCTCAGAACAAATTAAACAGAGAGGTTGGTTCTTCTTGGAAAGGAACCTGACTGAAGTCAACTTATCCTGTGTCAGAGAATTCTATTGCAACTACTTCAAAACGACCCTGGATGCAGTTCAACTCAGAGGGAAGCAAATTCTTATTACTGAGGAAGCCATTGAAGAAATCCTCCAACTTCTACCTAAATCAGATCAGCCAGATGGTTACCAAAAGGCTGAGGAGGATATGAAATTCTTGAGATTTGACCGGGACGCAGTCAAGAGGACTATAGCCCTTGATCCTACTGTCCCATGTGTCATGGGCAAGTCCACAGTGGCCCCCAAAAGAATAAAGATTATCTACCTGAACGATGAGGCTCGGCTATGGCAGCAGATTCTGAGTAACTACGTAATGTCGAGCACTCATGAGACAGAGGTGCCAGCTGCTATGATTACCCTCATCTGGTGTGTGATGGAGGGAAAGGACTTATATCTGCCCCGCTTCATCCGGTATTACATGGCCAGAGTCCATGTTAGAGGCACCCTTCCATTCCCATACCTGATCACTCAGCTAGGCCGCCGAGCTGAGGTGCCCTGGGAGCTCGCAGATGAGAAGCCAACCGCCGCCGACTGCAAGAAGATTATCTCTCATAGCAGGAAATTTCAGGCTCTGGGCTACAGACCTCTATTTCTCACTGCCTCTGCTGAGGCAGCCACATCTTCCGCTGCCCCTTCTGCATCCACTGCCCCAGCCGCCACTACAGCACCTTCACCTGCCTCAGAGCCCATTTATCACCTCGTGCACTGACTCTTCGCATGATTGGATCGTATGGAGCGTCGCAACAAGCGACGCTATGAGCACTTAAAGTCGATGATCCGATCCAGCAGCGACATCCCCTCCGAGCCTGACACCCCTTCGAAGCCATATGAGGAGGAGGCACATGTAGAGGCTGAGCAGGCAGGACCTGAGCAGGCTGCACCACACCATGAGGAGCCCCATCAGATACAGCCGGCTGATCCAGAGATCCCTCTACAAGCAGCGCCTCCACATCAGCAGGCAGACCCTCCGACACTCATCCAGACTGCAAAGCCTCAGACCACCACAGAGACACCTACTGCACATCCTTCTGGAGATGACACTTCTTCACACCCAGCTTGAGTGAGCATCGAGGA
Source organism: Arachis ipaensis (assembly GCF_000816755.2). Classification (NCBI taxonomy): domain Eukaryota; kingdom Viridiplantae; phylum Streptophyta; class Magnoliopsida; order Fabales; family Fabaceae; genus Arachis; species Arachis ipaensis. The sequence continues at coordinate 106,378,508 of NC_029792.2, read as the reverse complement.
CGATACTATTATTTAAGTGTGGGGAGGTCACCATCTCTGGCAAACTTTATTTTGGTGAACCACTTTTCAGACTCTCTTTTTATCTTATTTTGCTTATTTTTCTGTATTTTTATTTTTATTTTTATTTTATCTTATCTTATTTATCTTCCAGTACTTGCACATTTTTCTGTATTTTTACTGTATCTTTGCATTTTGCACTTTGGTTTATATATATATATCTTAGATATTTAGTTTAGTTGCACTTTTAGCTTATTAAGTTGTGATATAGAAAATATGGATTAATTAGTTTAGTTTACCCTTTTAGCATACGATAATTTGGATTAATTGAAAATAAAAAGAGTAAACTAGAGACTTTAGTATAATAGAATCACAACAATCCACACACTGTATATATATAGCAACAAATGTGAGTTAGTTAACAACATTTCTTCAAGGAAGAACA
>NC_029792.2:106373261-106377968 GCF_000816755.2 Arachis ipaensis | reverse complement strand
TATATATATATATATATATATATATATATATATATATATATATATATATATATATATATATATATATATATATATATATATATATATATATATATATATATATGCAACAAATGTGAGTTAGTTAACAACATTTCTTCAAGGAAGAACACTAAATTTTTTACGAGCCATCCTAAGATTCACATTGAGAATAATGGGAACTCTTGATTTCTACTTGCATGACGTACATAACTAATATATGGTTTTTGAGCCAACGAACACACAAATCGTGAGTTTTTGAGCTTAATTGTATGGTTGTATTTAACCATAAATTTCATTCCTGTGTGTTTTGCACTTCTTTTCTATGCTTGTAATCTTTGCTTTGTTTTAATCTATATGTCCAATATAGAATGTAGATACATACCAGCATATGATTGAGGCCATCATTTGATTTTTCTCTCACTTATCCCAAATAAGCCTACCTCCTACATCACCCTTGTTAGCCCCCTTGAGCCTTTTAATCCACTCTTGTTCTATAACCACGTCACTAGCCTTAAGCAGAAAAACAAATTAAAAATCCTAAGTTGAATCCTTGGTTAGCTTAAGATAGAGATTAGGTATTCATTAAGTGTGGGAAAACATGGGAACATGGGTTGATAGGAAAGGATTAAATTAATAAAATAATCAGGATTTTGGGAGCATACTCATATGAAACCAAAATAAATGAAAATACCATGTGCATTAAAAATGTTATGTTTATGTTTCAAAAAATTTTTTTAAGTAATTAAATAAGGGGACAGATTCGCCCCAATGATAAGTTTAATAAAGGAATCAATGCACATGGAGGTAAAAAACAAAATAAACTTGGTACATGAGTATGTGACACAAAAGTGGGAGAAATTGGGCAAACTAGGATAATTTTAAATTTTTATAGAGAATGTATATGTTAGGTGAGATCTTAGACTAATTGAGGATTCAACTATTAGCTCACTTAGCCTTATATATACCCTTACCTTTACCTTGGCTCCATTACAACTTTGAAAAGACCTCATGATGTTTATATGTATACATTGTATATTTGTTGATTGGTTAGATGAAGAACAAAGTTTTAGAAAGCATGAATAGAAAAGAATAGAGTGATTAACCCCAAACACTGATTGACTAGAGAGTAAACACAAAATCCAGTGAGGGTTCAATAGCTCATCTCCATATATCCAGATTTAATTATTTAATTGTCTTGCAAGTTTGTGAATTATTTTAAACCAACTCAATTGTGAAAATGCTTTAACGTGATATAGGCTTGGCTATATGATTCCTTGAAAGTATGAATCAAATTAACCACATATAAGCTCTATATATATAGGTGGATGATAATTAGAATTACATGATTTATTTAGGTAGTTTGCATTTAGAATAGATTGCATTGCATAAGATTCCACCATTCTACCTCTACTCTCTTTCTCTTGGATTTAGCATGAGGACATGCTATTGTTTAAGTGTGGGGAGGTTGATAAACCCCTATTTTATGATTTATCTTGTGCTCAAATTGAATATTTTTATCAATTCTTCACCCACTTATTCATATGAATTACATGGTTTTACTTTCCCTTCCTTATTTTATGATATATGTGAAAAACATTTTTCCTATACTTTAAAAATATTAAATTTAATTATCCTTCATTACCATTCGATGCCGTGCTTTGTGTGTTAAGTATTTTCAGGCTTCAAAGGGCTGGAATAGCTTAGAGGTCAGAAAGGAAACATACAAAAATAGAAGAAAAGCACAAAAATGGAGTTTTGAAGAAAAGGCAGCGACGCGTACACATAGACGACGCAGACGCGTGCCTAGCGCAAAACACAAGCGACGTGCACGCGTGGATGACGCGGACACGTGCCTTGAGCAAAACACAAATGACGCGTGACTGACGCGTTCGCGTGACAAGGAAAAACTCCAGACCACGCGAACACGTGAACCACGCTCACGCGTGACAGACACCACGTGTAGGAATCTGCAGAAAATGCCCTCAGCGATTTTTGGGCCCCTCTTTGGCCCAGATCCAAGCCAGAAACACAGAATATAAGCCAGAGAATGGAGGAATCAAAAGAAGAGACGAGGAGAACAATCAATCATACATTCAATTTTAGGTTTTAGATGTAGCTTTTAGAGAGAAAGGCTCTTTCCTCTCTCTCAAGTTTTAGGATTAGGATTCCTTTTATTTTATGATTATTACTTCAATGCCAGGTTCAATAATTCTTTTACTTTATATTTTTCTTCTACTTTTAGATACTCTAATGCTTTTATTTGTTAATTACTTATGTTACCAAATTAGCTTATGAACCTTTTCATGTTAAGATTTGAATATTCTATTTAAAATAATTCGAGGTATTTCAGATTAATGATTGTTTTATTCTATTTATGATGCTTTCAATTTAAATTATGATTCATTTTCCCTTTTTGTTTTGGTTAAGTAATTGGTAACACTTGAGTTATCAAACTCAGCAGTTGATTGGAAATTAGGATTGCGGATTGATTTGGACCCTTCTAAATCTAGTCTTTCCATAGGAGTTGACTAGGACCGAGGAATCAAGTTAATTAATCCACTTGACTTACTTTTATTTAGTAAGGGTTAATTAAGTGGGAGAAAAATCTAATTCTCATCACACCTGATAAGGATAACTAGGATAGGATTTCCAATTCTCATACCTTGCCAAGAGATTTTCTAATTATTAATTTATTTTTCTTGCCATTTAAATTACTTGTTCATTATTCCAAAAACCCAAAAATATACAATTTTCCATAACCAATAATAAATCATACTGCCTTGCAATTCCTTGAGAAGACGACCCGAGGTTTGAATACTTTGGTTATAAATTTTATTGGGTTTTGTTACTTGTGACAACCAAAGTTTTTGTATGAAAAGATTCTTTGTTGGTTTAGAAACTATACTTACAACGCGATTATTTTTATAAAAATTCTAAATTAGCAAAAATCAGTTCGTTCAATGGTCAATTTGGCTCACCGCTCAAGGGTTCTTTTAATACGTCGAACGGCGACAACTATTTTAGTGGGTTTTGTATCCTGTAACCATAAGACAAAGCCAAATATCTTATGATTTGTATGACTCTCAATGTTGTAGGAACTGTTTCAATTCAGAGCAAAGTACCGGAAGAAGTTTGGCTTCGAATTCTTAACAACTACAAATACGGGACATTCGCATAAAATACTGGAGGAGGTGAAGGTAAAAAATTAGTTTACACATGAATTATATGATTTGTGCAGATGGGACCACTTATATTATATTTATATGTGATAGTTATATATATGTCATCAAGTCTTTTCTTCACTCATGCTAATATTAGGCATCATATCATCCTCGTATATCAATAGCATGGCATCTAGATGGAGAGGTAGACTTTGTGACCAAATTGTGTGTGAAATTGTGTACTATTTTCTACATGACTATTGTTCTCGACAATAGTAGTTTGTGCTTGTGAAATCCTTTCTGAGTTTAGGCTTGTGCTTTGTGAAAATGGTGAATCATCTAATAAACATGACAGATCAGGTTGATCATTTGCTGCTGTGTGCTGTGATGCTATGAATGAACTCTCTTGTAAAGCCTCATTTTTTAAAGCTAAATCTTTTTTTCTTGTCTCCTTCTTTCTAGTATTTTTAAGAAAGCCTACCATAGTAAAGATTATCAAGTAAACGAGTAAACCTTTTGGTTATACCTGCTGAGTTGCCTTTTTTATCAATTCAAGTAACGCTAAAGTACCAAAATTTGGATCAGTTTGTCCAAATGCCCTTGCATCCCTATTAGTTCATACAATATTGCTTTATGATCGTTGGAGAAAATCAGCAATTTGGAGTTCTAAGATATTGGTCAGGCTTTTCTGCTCCTTCAATTACACTAATTACATTTTGAATTGACTCAACAAATCCCTTGCCCCTGAACATGTTCATATTTTCCTATGTACTGTCTTCCTAGCTCTTGGATTGCCCAATTGTTCTGATGATCACTTTGTTCTAATTTAGGCCTGATGCGAGAACAATCTTTTGGTTGAACTGGATTTTGCGTCCTGAGAGGAATTCATTTTCATAGAAAGAGGACTTACTAAATTCTGGGAACGTAAGTCCAACAAGCTTTGTAGAATGTAGTAGCCTGACCATGTTCTCTATAAAATGTGTAATGTTATTCAAAGCGTTTTGTTACGCTGTAACTTTCAGGACTATCTCAAGAGAAGTTTCAAGAGGAAACAGACGAGATGGGGGAGATAGTTCAAGACTCACTGGAAGAAGAACTCGTACCCAGCAACAATTTCGATGAGGTTGTTTTGACCGGTCACAAGGCTTCCATGAGAAATTATGACCTCAGTAAAACACCAGACGAAAACAAAAGATTTTGATTCATCTCTAGTGATGGTGTAATGTCAAATAATATTACTCATTATTTGTTTGCTTGAAGGCCCGTTATGTTTTGGTTGTTTTTTCTAGAGATTTTTATGTTTTGGCATAAAATTTTATTTGTATTCATTTCAAACACAATTCAATGCATGTTATATATAAGAATTTGCTGATTTTTAAATAATTTCAAGTCATATTTTTTGATAATCCTTCAAAAGCTTCTCAGGTAGATATTCTACTACTGTCTTGAAGATTCCCTCCTCTCTTTTTTTATCAAGGCTGTGAACATGTAGTTTAGATTATGATATGGATTTTCGTGATCCCATGTT
>NC_029792.2:106365138-106372171 GCF_000816755.2 Arachis ipaensis | reverse complement strand
TTAATTTTTTTGTACTTTTTTATTACTTTGACCATATGAAAATTTTTTTGCTTAATTGAGCCAGCTATTCAAAGATAACTAGTCAAAATTTGTAGTAGGTTTATTTGTCTTTGGTAATAAAAATAGAAGTGGGTTTCAATAAGTACAAGATATAAAAGGTATATTTGGGAAATTTTTTTAAATACTTAAAATAATTAGACTGTATACCATTTGTGCCCATGAATTTTACATATTGAAAATTGTCTTGACAACAAATACAAGGTGTCAAAATTTATTTTTTGAATTCACTACCAATATTCAATTAAATAAATCAAATAAGCAAGTTAGGGGGTCTCATCCCACAATATTTCCAAATATGCTTAGAAGATTTAAAAAGGTACAATAAAAATTAAGGCAAATGATAAGAGTATGTACTAGGTTTTTTAGTCTTTAATTTTTAATAATTTGGTATAATATATAATATTATAGTTTTACTGTTTTTTAGGATGAGATTAGTGAACAAGTTTATAAATTCATCTATTTTTTTATAATTATGAAAATCGTGAATTAGTTGTAGTATTATTTGAGAATTCATTTATTCTTTTTTTATAATTATGAAAACCGTGAATTAGTAGTAGTATTATAACATCAGTTTGACCCACATCATTTAAGAAGAAATTTTTTCTATATCTTAAGGCCCATACCACCGTCAAACCTTGAAGAGGTTAAACTAAATAAATAAATACTAAATCTTCCTCACAGTAGCCCAGTCGCTCGTACATCCCCAATTCTCCCATTGCTAAATCCTTATTTTCATTACCCACATGGTCGGTTCTGAGCAGCGTAGTTGGTATTGTTGTGCCTTTGGCCCCCTCACGGTCGTCAGTCAACCCCTCTTCCACACGGTCGTCGTGTCGTTGAGGTAACAAGTTCTAGCTCTTTCATGCTAATAGTTATGTTCCTCATATTGGGTCAGTTTCTTATGTTGTGACCTGTCAATTTAGTTGAATGGGTGCACTATATATCAATGCTATTATGAAAAAATCACATTACTTGACATTCGCTGGTCACAGGTTTCGATTAATTGACATGCTGACCCTATCTAATCGCATGCAATCATTCTTTTGTTTTTAATTTTTATCAACTTATCCTTAACTCCAATTCTATGTGGGTATGAACATTCACAGATAACATATAATTGGTTTGTGGGAGTTGCATGTTCATATCTTCAATGTAACTATAAAAAGGGTTAAAGAATATGGCCACTAATAGTTTGGTTTAATTTTTGATTTAATTTTTCAAAGGGGTAATGATGGCTATTAACTTTAGGAATATTTTCTTAATTAAAAAAAATGAAATTGTTACACCTGCTAGGAATATGACTATTGACAAAGGTAATGGTGAATTTAATGGAGTAGATGTTGCTCATGCAAAAAGAGAATAATAACTTTAGGCATATTTTCTTATTTAATTCTGTTATGATTATTAATGATGGCTGTTAACTTTAATCATAGTTTCTTAATTATAAATATCTGGAATAAATACACCTGGGATAAATAGGAATATTAAAGATGGTAATTAATAATCTAATGCAGTAGATGTGGCTCATGCAAATAGAGAATTAGGAAAACCAGTAATTTATTTATGCTCTGTATACTAGGTTTCATTTTTCTAATAGAATATCCTAAGGCTTTATTAATATCCTTGTCCATTAACAGCTTTCCCTTTTGACTTTGATTTTTCTAATTTACATGTATTTGGATCATTTGAAAAAAGAGATTCTATTTATATAATTAATATATGTACATATATATAATGGTATTTACTATCTTGTTACATAGTTATAATGTGAGTAATGCTATTAGCCTAAGACGCGGTGGTTCCTTTAATAGCTTGTAAATGTAGATAATTTTAGCTAATATCCACTGTTTAATTATGGAAATTTAATACGACATAGAAGGTGAAAGAGAAATAGCAGTTATTTGTTAGTTATTATTCTATTCTTCCATGAGGAATTAATCTTTTTTGGCATGCTACATGTGTTTATACTAGGATTTTAAAATGCCCAGGAAAGCTCGCTTCAAGAAAGGCACAAGAGTGGAGCCACCACATCAACAGCCTCCAGCTGCACCTCTTGTGTCTTTACCATCCGATGACAATGACTGGCTCATCCCTCCGCCCCCCAGTAATGGTGGTGTCTCCACAGCGGCTCCTCTGCAACCCTTTCGTCCGCCCAGGAGCGAACCAAGACCAGAGCCACAAGCCGCTAACGAAGAGCAAGTCATGGAACCGTGCAATGAAGACATTGACCTGGAGGGGAACGAGGTAGATTCGTTTGACGAACACATTGACAGGATGTTTGCTGCTTCTGATGCTGAAAAGTGCAAAGGATGAAACACTACTGAGTTTTGGGATGTTGATCTCATTGGTAACAAGTGTTGAACCATAAAACTTTTTAATTGATTAGCTAATGATATTGTTATAATATTCACATTTTGGGCACATTGAACACATAAATAAGAATTTTTTTTTTCTTTATTTATAGATTCTGAAGGAATAGTCAAGCAAGCTAAAATGAGTGTGAGGGAGGCTATGGAGCGGTCTCTTAATGGTAGCAAGATCATACTGAGGTTCAATGAGGAACTGCAAGCAGTCGGAGATGGAGCTGGACATTGTCGTCACAGGAGATGTTCCACTTTCAGGATAGCTGTGGTAGAATCAAGAAAATAATTTTGCAAAAAATGGGGAGGTCCTGGAAAGACACAAGGGGGAGGCTGTATAACTCGCATTACAAACCAACAAGGACACTTGAGCAGAATCTTGAGAAGCGCCCGAAGGAAATTCCTAGAGAGCATTGGAGGTGGTTCATTGATTATCGTAATGATCCTGCAACAAAGGTACCCCATTTATTTAATTATGACCAGGCCAATTTAATTTGTAGCCCATCGATTAAATCATTATCCTAATGATTCAGTGATATAACAGGGTTCAATTCTAATAACTATGGATCCGAAATCTGATCTAATACATATAAATTTTTAAAAAATGAAATCCAATCAAATCTAAAAATATAATTTTGATATTTTTTTATATGATTTGATATATATAAATAGTTTTTATTCCGATTGTTTTGAATTTGAACCCTATTGATTAATATACATGATTAATTAAATTCAGTATATCGATTCTCAGCACAAGTCACAACCTAGAAGGAATGTTTGATTAAAATCATAATATATACATGCATGACGATGAGATTGATGTACACCAACCTTCATCATTACAACCTTATTTTTTTCTGTTACAGTAAAAGAAATTTAATTTAATTTGAGTACCCCTATTATTATAATTTATGTTATATAATTGTTATTGGGCTATCTCACACATGCCTGCTAAAGCTTTTTTCTGTTAGTTGTGGTGAGAGTTAGGGGTTGCATTTGCATATTAGAAATACAATAATATTGTTAACTTCTTATATATAAATAGGGATCGCATCCATATAAATATTTTTCTTGTTAAAGCAATAGTTAACTTAAGGTTACGTACAGTTTATTCAATTTCCATGCTACTATACTTACTGCCCCATTATTTTGAGTCTCTTGCAACGTAGGATATATATACTACATATTTATATTTATTACTTTATTGCTTCAAGCTTACTGTTGATTTTTTATAGGCGAAGTGCAAGCAAAACACGTTGAATCAAAAGAAGCAACTTTACACACACACTGGCGGTTCTAAAAGCTTGGCTAGGACAAGGAAAGAATAGGTAATATAAATTTGTAATCAAGTATAAGTGGCATTTAGTGTTGATTTATTCATAGAGTAAAACAACAAAGAATTATTGAAAAAGTTTAAAGAAGTGAAATTCATGGCGTAAATTGTATTATCACAGTCACAAAAACAAGGGAGGAGAGTTGGTAGGGGAGAAGTATGGATCCTAAAGCACAAAAGATCTGATGGCAGCTATATACATGAAAAAGTTTAGAGGATTGGTGTAAGTACACGTAATCATTTATGCTGTAACATGTTGGGTTTAGTTATTAAAATGTCTTGAGTATGCTATTAGCCTAGTGTGATTGTGTAATTTTATTTATGCCTGCAGGAAAAAATATCTGAGATTGAACATCTGGATGAATCTACAAGAATATTATCAGAAAATGATTTCCTTGCCCAAGCTCTCGGTAAAGAGCAATTGGATAAAGTGCGTGGGATGGGACACGGGCCGACACCAAGTCAACTCTTCCGTCCGAGTACGCAACCGCCGGTTAATAGAGCTCAAGTAAAAGAGGCCCAAAGGATGCTGTGTGAACTACAGGCGGAGTCGACAACCAAAAAATTGAAGAGGAAAGCAACGGAGGATGAATTAGCAATAGAGAAAATGAAGAAGCAGGCAATAGAGAGTGTGCTGAGTTATCTTGTCCAACAGCAATGTGGGGAGCTGCCTCCAGACATCGCTGCACGGATGAATTCTCTGGACGGACATAGTGGAAAATAGAAATTAGGATTTATGTGATACTTTGTTTTTCAGTATATGTTTTGTTTAACAAACTATGGAGCTTTAATTATTAGCCAAATACTTTACCTTTTTGGGTGACCATTGAAATACTTTATTGACATTATTAAATAGTATTGTTAGTTTGCTTCGCAGTTAAATATTCATGAGTTTTTTATTTCCATAGTGCAGAATTTTAGAAAAAAAGAGAGTATAATAAATGATTCCCTTGCCCAAGCTCTCGGTAAAGAACACCCGGGTAGAGTGCGTGGGATGGGACACGGGCCGACACCAAATCAACTCTTCCGTTCGAGTTCGCAGCCGCCGATGGATAGAGCTCAAGTAGAGGAGGCCCAAAGGATGCTGTGTGAACTATAGGCGGAGGTGACGATAAAAAAATTGAAGAGGAAAGCAATGGAGGATGAATTAGCAGCAGAGAAAACGAATAGACAGGCAATAGAGAGTGTGCTGAGTTATCTGGTCCAACAGCAATGTGGGGAGCTGCCTCCGAACATCGCTGCACAGATGAATTCTCTGGACGGACATGGCGGAAAATAGAAATTAGATTTTATGTGATACTTTGTTTTTTGCTATATGTTTAGTTTATGTTAAGTATGCAGCATTAATTATTAGCCAGGTACTTTACCTTTTTGGATGACTATTGAAATACTTTATTGACATTATTAAAATAGATATGTTAGTTTGCTTCGCAGTTAAATATTCATGAGTTTTTTTTCCATAGTGCAGAATTTTAGAGAGAAAAAAGTATAATATTCTTTAAATAAAAAAGATGAAAAAAATTTATAAAATATAATAAATAAATAAAAGAAATTAAATAACGATAAGATTTTTTAAACAAAAAGAAGTTAAAAAAATACCCAGGTTTGTAAAATTAATCAAAATAAAATTAAAAAAAATCCAAAGAATAGCGGCAGTTTTAAACCGCCGCGAATAAAGTCTATAGGAAACGAAGTAGCAAATAGTGGCGGTTTTTAAAATTTTCATTAAATACGCTTCAGAAAATTACGGCTAAACTGTTTGAGGCAAAATACATTATTTGCGGCGGTTATGCCAGCCGTTGCTGGAAACCGCCGCAAAATGTGATTCCCGCGCTGTGGACACTGTGTCGCTGGCAACCTATTTAGCGGCGGTTTAAAACCGTCGCAATCCGGCAATTAAACCGCCGCTATTCTCCGCATGTCTTGTAGTGGGTATTTTTTCTTTCTCTCAAAATTTTTTATTCTTTCATAAATTTGATATAATTTTTATTTTGCTGATTCAGATTTCAAATTTTTTTATTCAAGCTTCTTGTTGCTAATACGTATTAAGTTAAGTATTCATATTCTTAGATCGATTTCCTAATTTATATTTTTTGATTTGGCTTCTCATTGAGTTGTTCTATAATATGCAATTTTCTATTTGTTCCCATACCTAATTGTTCTATTCCTCATATTTGATTTGTGTAAATTGATCGACGATTTTGGTAAAGCTTTTGCTCTTTTTTATTCACAAGTTTTTGTTATTCGTCATATCTGATTTACTATTTTTTGCTTTATTTTGTTTACAAGTTTTTGTTCATTATAACCACATGATGCTCTCTTATATACATATATGATAGAATTCCTCTCTCATATGATATTTATATGCTATTATTATAGTATTGTATGCTCTCTTTTTCATTTGATTTTTTTTATTTTTTATTCATAATAAAAAAAATGGTTAAGTACTATTTTCGTCCCTAAGGTCTTGGGTCAAAATTAAAATCATCTTCGACTTTTTTCTTATTAAAATTATCCTCAACGTTACAAAATATTATAAAATCATCCTTTTTTAATTTTTGGACTAAACTGCCCCTGGTAAAAAAATTAAAAAGCTTCTCTTCTCCTTCACCCTCATCCCACTCCACCCATTTTTGGAAGAATAGGGAACACGAGGGAGAGAATGAGAGAGGGAGAATAAGGAACACGAGGGAGAGAATGAGAGAAAAAAAAGGGGGTGGGGGGACAATGACGCCGGCGTAGGTGGAGATGTTGCTCCATTTTTGGCTTTTTGCCCTAACTCACCCGCACGAAGAAAACAAAAAACAGAGGGCGAATAGGGAACACGAGGGAGAGAAGGAGAGAAAAAAAGGGGGGTGGGGTGGGGAGGACAATGACACCGGTGTAGGTGGAAATGTTGCTGCCGCTGAGCTAGCCGAGAAGAAGAGTGGTAGAGGAGAGAGAGGAGACCAAATTAGAGAGAGATTTCGAAGAGAAAGAGTTCGTAGATAAGGAGAGCTCGCTGGCGTAGGTGCAACGCTAGCCTTCGATCATCCTCTTCACAATGATGCGCCTTCAGTCTTCCTTCTCCTCGTGCCGCACCGTGCCTTCTAGTTCTACCTCCTCGTAGCGCTGGCTTGCATTCATCCTCCTTACAGTGGCGTGCCTCCTAGTTGTGCCTCCTCGCAGCGCCAGCTTGCATTCTTCCTCCTTGCAGCGTCGTGCCTCCGTTCTCCCTCCTATAGTGTCATGCCTCCATTCTGCCTCCTCGTCATGCTGCGCCTCCTTTCTACCTCCATTC